>NC_091758.1:13537700-13737700 GCF_043380555.1 Nothobranchius furzeri | reverse complement strand
AGAGAGAGTGTGTGTGTGTGTGTGAGTGTGCGTGTGCATGTGTGTGCTTGTTTGCATGTGAGTGTGTGAGTGCGTGTGCTTCTTTGCGTGTGTGTGAGTGTGCATGTGTGTGCTTGTTTGAATATGTGTGTGTGTGTTCATGTGTGTGTGTGTGTGTGTGTGTGTGTGTGTGTGTGTGTGTGTGGTGTTAGGGTGTGAATTAGCTTAAAATAATGCCAGGTAAAAAAGGGAACAGATCTACTCTCCCACTTTTATGAGAGAACTGATATCGTCTTCTCTGTTTGGGGTTGTTAACAGGAATGACCCTAACCTGACCCCTGACCAAAACAAAGCTTTTAGAATCAGAATCAGAATCAGAATAGGTTCATTGCCATTGTCAGTGAACAAACAATTCACAAACTAGGAACTTGCTTCGGTACTAATGTGCTACATTTAACATGAATAATAAGATAAAAAATAGAATAAAATATAATAAAAAAACTAGAATAAAACTTTCAGCTATAAAAAATGGCAGGTAATGGTAACATGGCCGATAACGTGACATTGTGTCGAGTACAGAAGACGAGCATGGTTGTGTGTTTATAAGCTATTCACAAGTCTAATGACAGATGGAAAGAAGCTGTTCTTATGGCGGGAGGTTCTGGTCCGGATGGACCGTAACCTGCCTGAGGGAAGCGGCTCAAAAAGTCTGTGTCCCGGGTGAGAAGGGTCAGCTGCTATCCGACCTGCACGCCCCCGAGTTCTGGAGACATACAGGTCCTGGAGAGATGGAAGGCTGCAGCCAATCACCTTCTCAGCAGAGCGCACAATGCACTGCAGTCTGTGTTTGTCCCTCACTGTGGCTCCAGCGTACCACACAGCGATGGAGGAGGTGAGGATGGACTCAATGATGGCCGTGTAGAACTGCACCATCATCTGGGCCGGCAGCTTGACCTTTTTCAACTGCCGCAGAAAGTACATCCTCTGCTGGGCCTTTTTGAGCAGGGAGCTGATGGATGGCTCCCACCTAAGGTCATGTGTGATGGTGGTTCCGAGGAAGCGGAAGGAGCCCACAGTGGTGACGGGGGTGTCCGTCAGGACGAGGGAAGTACTTTTTAAGTATACCTTTTGATCATAAACACATTAATCTATAAAACAATTTTTGCACTTCTCTGAACACACATAGCATATTCTCATTGATGAGATCATTTAGTTTATATATACGTAAAGACAGATTATATAATTATTCTGTTTCCACACCTTTTCATTTGGATAATCTTTTTAGGATATGAGGAGTCTTGAGTGTAAAAAAGTTATCACTAACACCTGTCCTCACTAGGAAGGCTACTGGCTTAGAAAATATCCAGAGTGGTTTCGTCTTATTTAGGCCCTGTCCACACGTAGCCAGGGATCTGCCAAAACGTAGACATTTTTCTACGTTTTGGCCTGTCATCCACACGAAAACGGAGTTTTTTCACACGAAAACGGATCTTCTTAAAGACTCCGGCCAAAGTGAAGATCTGCGTTTTCTCCGTTTTGGGTGTCTGCGTGTGGACGGACATAACCGGAGTTTTAAGGTCCGCAACGTCACTTTCCACGACAAAAAATGCTGACATCACGTGTGCGACCTGTGTTTACACTAGCCGAGAGCATGGATGCCCTCAGAGCTGCGCTCGCTTTATCAGTTTTCCAAGCGCTTTTTGCTTGTTTGTGTTTACAAGCGGAATTACTGCTCCTTGCGGAAGACCACAGACGAAGGACATGGTTAAGAACGGGGGAAGTACTGCCGCCTACAGGCCTGGCATGTCCTTAACAACGTATTTATCCGGGTACGTGTGGACAGAGTTTTCTTTTAAAACGCGGTGGTGTGGATGCAAGTTTTTGGAGGGGCGGATATTCGTTTTTAAAAACCCCCGGCTACGTGTGGACTAGGCCTTAGTGTGTCCTGCTGGAAAAAGACGTCGTGCAGCCTGGCTCAGAGAAATCTTGCGCCGTAGTGTGCCACCTTTCTGGAGTCCTCACAGTTTGACATGAACAATCCTGTGTGTGATCTGGGCTTAAGAAAGAGTGGCCAAATGCTGCTCAGGCTAGATGTGCAAGTTGATAGAATGAATAAATACTGATGTGGGGTGGGTGTGTTATTATTGTCAGTGTTTCACATTTTTTGTTTATGAACAACATTGAAAACACAATTCTAAATTAATCAGAATTCTTGTCAGTGTTTTAGTGGCTGGGTTGTGTGCAAAAAAGGAACAACAGGTGGAATTTACTAAGAAAAACCCCATAAAATAAGGATTTTTTCTCAGAAAAAGAGAACAGTTTTCCTTCATGCTGATGGGGTTGTTGGGAACAGCCCCATCCTCCTGGCTGGATCACCTATTGTTGAAGAGCTTTGTAACCTTAAGACTAAACAAGGATCTAAAACATTTTATCAGGGAGATTTCAGTAGAACAATCATGATTTTACTCTGACCGATCTGGTTTTCTCTCTGCGGGTGAGAAGCACCGATCAGCGCCTAAACCCACTCCACTGCCATGTTGAGTGTTGTTGAATAAAGGTGGTGATGCCATGGAAGCTTTGATGAGTCTGAAGCGATTTTAAGTGTCTCAAAGCAACACCCGTATAAGTCACAGCGGGCTGGTTTCCACTGCAGAACTATTAGAGATGACCAGTTTTACCTACTTTCAATGCAAGCGGTCATTATTTTATTTCTGATTCACTCAGAATTATTCAAATAATTAATTTCCTTTAGAATATGCAGCTTTGGGATCAACAGTGTACATACTGGTATGTTTGTTACAGAATTAACCTGTCAGGTTTCTAATCACTCACCAGTTACAGTTTTATTATCACATCCCTTTTTCATTGGCCATACAAGATACAAGCCAAATATTCTAAATCCCCAAACACACATCATTTGACATATAGTCTACAAAGTTTTATAAAAAACCAACATAAAAACATGGATGAAAATTTCAGGTCTAACAGGTTTAACGTTTTCTGTTCAGAAGATGTTCTAAGAACCATAAGGAAACAATTCAGAATGAAGATCCAGAGAGGGAGCGGACGTCCCTTCGCATTCAGCAGCCCAGTCAGTGTCGTGTCCGTGGACCATCATGGTACTGGCGTTCCTTTCAGTACAGAACAAACACCTGTCTGGGGTGATTAGACAGACTGGAAGCTCCAAGTCACCCTTTTCTCCTTCAGACGGAGGCTGACGTAGCTTGAGTTAGCTCAGCGGGCGCTCTGGTGAAGGCTGTGATCCTGCAGCAGCAGCAGCAGCAGGGACAAATGTCTTACAGCAGATATTTAAAAGACACTCATATTGGTAGCAATGTTTTATAGCTGTAATTACAAAACACTTTAGAAAATATTGCTTTCTAATAAAGCAAAAAAACAAAACAAAAACAAAAAACAAAACAAATTAAAGCTGCAAGCAGCGTCGTTCGGCCCTCGCAGCGAAGCTGCTCGCCCTCCTTCCGCACCCCCTACCCTCCATCCCCGACCCTCTCCAAACCCAGCTCCGCGCTTCTCCATCCTGTCCGGCAGCCGGGGGCACCAGGGCACGTCTGGCAGAACAGAAAGTCAACCAACCCGACACCAGAAACCGTGAACGGCCTCCTCGTCCACACCTCACCCTGACTCAGCATCCCCTCTGAGCCCACCATTACACGTCTCACCACTAGGAGATACTCTATCTTTACCACACTGGTGATGTGATGTTCAGTCTCGGGCAAATCGGAGGCTGTTTGTGGAAGTTACAGTCAAACGTAAGGTCACAGCGTCACGCCAGAATTCGCCATGGCATCAAATCCCCTCCCTTTCTGAAAAGCTAGCAGATCTGAATGGTCATTACAACATCATGAAGACAGTGCATGACCTTAGTGTCATGTTCACTAAATTAGAGGGACAAATATGGGCATTTCACCATGAAAAAATCAACTTCCTGTAGTCAGGGGGCGGGGCTTAGGTGATGTCAGCTGTCCACATTGTCATTGTCTTGAGTTGTGGTCAATGATCACACAGACACAGTTTGATATAGATCTGATCATGCACATGGGAGTTGTTAAGTCAAGGAATGTAATGGCGAAAGGTCAAAGTTTGAGGCTTAGCCACGCCCACACCTTTATACTTATTTGAAATCCGATGGTTGAATTTTTCCCCCTTTGTCTTAAGAGTATGTAGCAGAAGTTTGAAGGCGATTGGTGAAAAGGGCGATTGTGCAACACTCTCCAAACAATGTGTGCGAAAACCACTAAATCGAGTACTTGGACCAAAATGGCCGACTTCCTGTGCGACTTTGCACTTAGCTCCAAGAGACTTTTTTGTAGGTCCTGAGACACCACATTAGTGTGCCAAATTTCGTGTTCCTCAGTCAAAGCATGGCTTGGGGCTGACAGTTTTAATGGTCATAGGGGGCGCTATTTCAGAAAATAGGCCACGCCCACAAACTTCAGCTGTCCTTTTCTATTAGGGGTCAGAGTAGGATCACTCATCAGAAATTGTGTGGCGATGTCACAATGATTGAAGAAATGAGAGACAAACGTATTTCCATGGCGTGATGGCGAATTTCGCCATGCTCCCAAAGCCCCGCCTTTATTCGAAACCTGCCAGTACTATACACCAAGTGACCTCAACTTGTCTGCTGCTATGTGCCAGTGATTGCTGGTGATTGAGTAAAAGGAGTCCAATAGGGAGCTGTGAAAAAAAGAGTGGCGTGGCGACAAGTCAAAGTTTGAGGCTTAGCCACGCCCACACCTTTATACTTATTTAAAATCCGACGGTTGAATTTTTTCTTCTATGTCTTAAGAGTGTATAGCAGATGTTTGAAGGTGATTGGTGAAAAGGGTGATGGAGCATCACTCTCCAAACAACGTGTGCAAAAACCACTAAATCGAGTACTTGGACCAAAATGGCCGACTTCCTGTGCGACTTTGCACTTGGCTCCAAGAGACATTTTTGTAGGTCCTGAGACACCACATTAGTGTACCAAATCTCATACTCCTCAGTCAAAGCATGGCTTGGGGCTGACAGTTTTAATGGTCCTAGGGGGCGCTATTTCAGAAAATAGGCCACGCCCACCAGATGTTCACATCAGATTCTTTTGGGGGCCGGACTAGGATGTCTCCCAAGAAGTGTCGTGGCGATATCTCTAGAAATGACGAAATGGGAGGCAAACGTAAGGCCTAAGCGGTACTCCTGACTTCGCCGCGCCGCCATTGCCCCACCTTCTGCAAAAAACACCCATAAAGTGACGCCAAGCAACGGCACCTTCTCTTCAGTTAACTGCTACAAATTTGGGCTGATTATTCGAAAGGGCGAATTTTGGAAAATTTCCCAGTAAAACTTGACCTTTTAAGTCCTGAGGGGGCGGGGCTTTTGTGACATCATCAATCGACCATTCATTTGTCTTCGGGGGGCGATGACAATTATCCATAGAAAGTTACTTTAACTCTAATTCTTTCATTTATGAAATTATAGCAATTTGAATTTTTTTGGCGAGTGCTCGAACTTTGAGGTCTGGCCCCGCCCCTTCAGTATTTACGAAAAGTCAATTTTATTTTCTCATTTGAACCGTCCATCGCTTCTGTTCGATAGTACACTATTTTTGAGACAATCGTGCGAAAAATGACCAAACTGTTCAACCAAATGTAGACCCTAGAAATGGCCAAAACGGCTAAAAATCTCCATTTCAACCCAAAATGGCCGACTTCCTGTTTGATATTGACCATGGTTGCAAGAGACTTTTCTGTGCGGACTGTTGAGTACTACAAGTAAACCAAATTTCATAACTGTACGATAAACTAAGCTTTATGGAGAGGGGTATTTTTCACTTTCTAGAGGGCGCTGTTCAGCCACTTTTTTATGAACTTTCATATCGCCAGTGAAATACGTAAATTTCACGCACTTTCTATATTGGGCCAGAATTTGGTGAGTTTTTGGATATGCTAAGACCCCCTAAAGGCCACCCAAAGACGCGGAAGAAAAAAAATAATAATAATAATAATAAATAATAATAATAAACGGAGCAGATACAATAGGCCTTCGCAGCTTCACTGCTCGGGCCTAAAAAACACAAAACAACAACAATCAACTGTTTGCAGCCCTGAGTGACTGGTCCTTTGTAAACAGGTGTATGATAATGTGGAGCTTCTCCTTGTGAGGGTGAATCCTGGTGGCTCGTGGTGAAGACGTGATGAGTCGGGTTGGGATGGGGATGTTGGTCAGAGTTATTTATTAATGATTCTAGTCAGACTGCAGGTTTGAGATGAGCATGTGATCTGGAGCTGGTGACTTAATCCCTCGTGGCTTAGTGATCCTGGATCGGGGTCAGCCTGGAGCTCTTCAGAGTCGGATCTACAACAACAATAAAAACAGGATTTAGGGACAGGAACAGGGAACAACACCCAACCCAGTCTGTACCCACTCTGTTTAACGGTGTTGGATGTTAAGAGCTCTGGTTTAATATATTAGTCTCTGCCTTTGGTCCTCTCATTTCAGACTCCTGGGGAAAAGAGAGACAAGATAGCGCCAGTGTGTTCAGTTAGCCGTCTTCCACTGGAATTTCTGCTTGTGGTTTAAATGTTTTCTTGTTTCATGAGCCACATAGCTGACTCTCTGCGGGTGATTGATTGCAATACGCTTCTAGACCTTTGTTTTTCAGATGGGATTCCTTCTGATAAAAGTTGTACAGGATACTTTGCCACCTCATTTGGCTGGAATTCCAGCATTTAAGTGCCGTGATCCTGTGCCTCTGCCCTAGAGGAGACGTTCTCAGTGCCAGGGGAAGAGCTGAGGGAAGCGAAGAAAAGCTAATGAGGTTAAAGTTCAAGCAGTTGCCTCTTCTCGTCGCGGCTAATGGCATACTCCTATTGTAACGTACCAAGTGGTCAAATTTTCACAGACAAATTGACCAGAAAGTAGCCTTTCATTTGCAGACATAAACCCACCATCTGTTTGGCCCCAAATCCAAAACAAGACTGCCCCAGTTCTTGCTACTGCAACAAAGCCAAAACATCTTTGGTCAAGGCCTCATGGCGACTGCTGAATCCTCACTCTAAAGAAAAGTCAAACTCCTTGAAGTTCCTACATGACTTTAAAACTTATAAGTTGGAATGATCATATGTGTTGAATGAACATGATGTTTAAATGAAATGTTTGAATAAGCTGTGCTTTAATCAATGTCAATATCATAGGCGTCAGTTTAACCGGGGACGCCGGGGATATGTCCCCGGCAAAATTTGTGATTGGCAGCTGTGTCCCCCCCACTTTCAAAAAAGCCTGCTGATGAGGATTTTTGTTTTACCAGCTCAGATCTTATACCAGGGATCGGCAACCTGTTCCCATCAAAGAGCCATTATTACCCGTTTCCCACAGTAAAGACAACACCGCAGTAGCCGCAGCGTTGTGGGCGGGGCCTACCCTCAGACAGCAGAGGGCTGCTCACAACCAGGTGACAGCAGCAGGTACAGGTCGCTCGCATGGACATCGCACCCGTGGGGGATTCAACGCCCACACTTTTCCAGCTGTTTTGCTCACCTCCACACTAGTCTGGTTTCTTTATGTCGCACTCACTCTGTTTGCCTCATCTCCTTCTTCACCTCCGCTTCTGACAGCCGATGTCGGGTTTCCAGGAGAGCAGGAGAGGGAGGGACGGAAGAGCTCGACTGAATTCATAATTTTACATCTTGAATTTAGCTGTACAAAGTCTGAGTTTGATAAAGTGAAGAACAACAATTTGCAGAGGTTTATAACTGGCGCGGCGCCAGGTTTTCATTTTTGGGTGGGCCACGGTAATTTTGGACGGACCTTAATAAGCAGTGACTTAAGTGAAGCAGGCAGGTCGCGCTAGAAAATTTAGTTTAAAAAGACGTCATAAACGTGTTCCCCCGTCATTTTAATTTCTAAAATATGAAGTAAAAACTCACAATTTAATTTTCATTCATTTGTCATTAATATGTAGTCTACACCCGTGCGTTAAGTGGACCATCTTCCAGTAAACGCAAAGCATCCAGCCCACCTCTCCAAATGCGTAAAATGTGCATCACAGCCACTAGGCGCCCCGCGCGCACCGTCAGCTACATCAGTCCAGACAAGAGCAGAGCAAATAGAATAGAGGATTATTCCGTCTGGATGTGGATTGAGATTAGATTTTACAGCAGCCTGATCATCATTTAAATATAACCATCACCTGTCTTCTAGTCCATGCTATCAGCATTATTTTAATTGGTGTGTGTGTGTGTGTGTGTGTGTGTGTGTGTGTGTGTGTGTGTTTTCCACTTCCAATGGTCTAACCAACCAGACCAGCGTGTCCAGTAACATATTAATGTTACAATTAAACAGTTTCACTTCATGTAGGCTAGGAACATTTCACCTGCCGTGGCCCGACCGCTTCTGCTCCACATGAACTTTGTGCGTGATCAAATGTCTCTACAGGTGCTTTCTGAGCTGAAGAGCTATTCTGCCTCAGACTGGATGCGTCATGCGTCTCCATATTAGAGACGGGAAAAAAGCGCTGTTCAGCCAAAGTTTCATAATTTCATAAAAAGAACATTTTTCCAAGCTCATCCATGCGCATCAGTGTGCGTCGGGGTAATTCTTTCAAAACAGCCAGCATCCTTGAGTTTATCCGTCAAAATAAAAGTCTAATATAAATATCTGTAACCTGCCATTTAACTGTTTTGCCTTCTTGTGAAGATTGTTGCAAAGAGAAACAACTAAACTTGATTAACCCCAGAGCCACGCGCACTGCGCTGTACGTCGTGACTGTAAATGAGGGGAAATGATTTAATCGGATCCTTTTCTCTTCAACATGGTTTAATGTAAAGTTTCATTCAGTACAAACTTTAGTTACACCAATCTAATGAGACGGATCCTGGATTTGTATTCTGAACAGTTTAAACATGTGAAAAACGGAGACGTGCGTGAAGCGTCTAAAATTCGCACCTGCTCCGCTATTATGGAAATTAAACTAACAAGGTGAATAACATCAAATTATTTTAGGCACAGACAACATCTCCCACACTTTTGAAAATCTTGCAACGCGCCTGGTCGCTCGTGTACGTCAAAGTTATCTTTCATAAAAAGATAATCAATAAAACGATTAAATAAAGTGGATCCAGAAGTTGTAGCCCGTCTCTGCCTACAATATTTTGATATTTTTCACCCTGTTGGTGGTTTTACTGAGCAGGTACCACTTTTGTCTTACGTTTCTTTTAAAAACATGTTTAGACTGTTCAGAATACAAATCCAGGCTCTCAGAACCAGAGCGCATGTGAGAAGATTCCTCCCACTGAAGCGAGTGTTTTCCAAACCCTGTCTCTCAGAGAGACTTGTCACTTAGAAAATGTTCCCTGATTATGAAACTTTGGCTGAATAGTGCTTGTTCCTGTCTCCAATGTGGCGACACATCCAGGAGCTGAGGAGAAGCCCAGAATCTGACATCCTCCAGCTCAGGAAGCGCATATGATTACGCACAAGCGTGACGCGTCAACCCGGTCTCACAGTAAGACCGGGTCGGAACTGTTCAGGTTTACGCAGACAATCTTTAAATTTAGAATTAGCATACAGATGTAAAATGAATGCAGTAAAATATAAAGCTTTTTATTTAAATATCCATTCATTATTTTACAAGCACAGAGCATCAGATGGATGGAAGAGCCGCATGCGGCTACAGAGCCGCCGACCCCTGTGCTAGCCTATATTGTCCCCAGCAATTTTTAAACCCCACTCAAGTGTATGGTTAGTGTCCCCAGCAATTCTGAAAACAAACTGACGCCCTTGTGTTTATGTTTATGTATTTAGCAGATGCTTTTGTCCAAAGCGACTTACAAGTGATAATCAGCATGTTGCCCTTGAGGCTAACAACAACAATAACAACAACAACTTGACATCAGTCATGGAGAGTAGGGAACAAGGAGTGGACAGTAGAGAGGGGGGACAGGTGCAGGGAGGGTGCTAGTTTAGAAGATGCTCTCTGAAGAGCAGGGTCTTCAGGAGTTTCTTGAAAATAGAAAAGGAAGCTCCTGTTCTGGTAGCGCTTGGAAGGTCATTCCACATTTGTGGAACGATGCATGAGAAGAGTCTGGATTGTCCTGAGCGTGGTGTAGGCACTGCTAGCCGACGATCCTGTGATGACCGGAGCGGCCGGGCCGAGACGTAAGCTTTGCAAGAGGATTCAGGTAGATGGGAGCCGTACCATCTCGGACTTTGTATGCTAGTGTTAGCAATTTGAATTTGATGCGTGCTGCTAGCGGTAGCCAGTAGAGCTCAATGAACAGAGGGGTGACGTGTGCTCTTTTTGGCTGATTGAAGACCAGACGCGCCGCTGCGTTCTGGACCATTTGAAGAGGTCTCACAGTACAGGCTGGAAGACCAGTTAGAAGGGCATTGCAGTAATCGAGGCGGGAGATGACAGTAGATTGCACCAGGAGCTGGGTGGCATGTTGTGTTAGGTATGGTCTGGTCTTTCGTATGTTAAACTGCGCAAAGCGGCAGGAACGAGCAACAGAGGCAACATGATCTTTAAAGCTCAGGTGTTCATCAATCACAACACCCAGATTTTGAACTGCCTTTGAAGGAGCCAGAGATAGGAAGTCATTTTGGATTGAGATACTGTGCTGTATGGATGGTTTTGCTGGGATGACAAGTAGTTCAGTTTTAGAGAGGTTGAGTTGCAGATGCTGGGATTTCACCCATTTTGATATGCCAGAGATACAGTTTGATATTCGTGCAGATATATACTCGTACACATTATAATATGTAACATTCACTTCACATAAGTGTTTAAAAACATTCTCATTCCCACAAAGAGTTAACCTCTCTGAGTAGCTGAAGGAAGGTGTGACGTTTGATAAAACCCACAAACGTGTCAAATTCTGATTTGACAAATCTGCCAAGTTTATCAACAGTGTGGTTTTAATAAAACAGAAATTACTTCCCGATCAATTCAGTTTCCAGCTGACTCCCAATTTGGCCAAATCAGGGAAGAAGCAGTTTTGAAACCATCTCTTCTGACACCCAGTCAAAAGCCTCTCTGCAACGCTGCGAGTGATACAGACACAAAACAGCTCTTCTAAGAGCCAACAACAACAGCCTTAGACGCAAACAAGCATTCCAGCTTCCTGTCGTGACCTGGAGAGATCTCAGACTAAACGGGTCCTATCGGAGCTAATCTAAGGGTTCCTGATATCGAGAGGTTCACTCCACCAGCAGTGTCCACCACGACCCCCTGGATCGCACAAAAATCTCCAAAAAAGGGTATCATAGACTCAACAGACTGCGTCAGATGATTTTCATGAATAGATCTCTAGCTAGAAAGCTGAGTCAGAAGGCAAAGCTCTCGATTTACCGGTCGATCTACGTTCCTACCCTCACCTATGGTCATGAGCTTTGGGTGGTGACCGAGAGAACGAGATCGCGGATACAAGCGGCTGACATGAGTTTTCTCCGAAGAGTGGCTGGGCTCTCCCTTAGAGATAGGGTGAGAAGCTTGATCATTCGGGAGGGGCTCGGAGTAGACCCGCTGCTCCTCCACATCGAGAGGAGCCAGTTGAGGTGGCTCGGGCATCTGGTCAGGATGCTTCCTGGATGCCTCCCTGGTGAGGTTTTACAGGCACGTCCAACTGGGAGGAGACCTAAAGGTAGATCCAGGACACGGTGGAGGGACTATGGCTCTCACCTGGCCAGGGAATGCCTTGGGATTCCCCCGGAGGAGCTGGCCCAAGTGGCTAGGGAGAGGGAAGTCTGGGCCTCTCGCCTTAGGCTACTGCCCCCGTGGCCCGACTCCGGATAAGCGGATAGAAATGGATGGATGGATGGATCGCTAGCTTACCAAATAAACAGCCAAATTTACTTTACAACCCAGATTCCATAAATTCTCTCAGATACTAAAGAAAGGTTTTTGCTAAAACATCTAGCTTCCATTGCAGCATTCCACACATCAAATTAAATCACTTCATATCCATTATATTACACATCATTATTCATACCTTGTCATAAATAATTATTAGTTTAGGGAAAAATAAATAAATTCATTTTTATAAACTATATACTTGACTCTGTCTGAATTAATACAAAGTGTGTTTATGGTCCCTGAATAAGTAAAGTATCTAGAATCTTCTGATTAAACATTCAAAGACCACTCAGATTGATATTTCATACTTATATGGAATTATCACATCTTATTGATCATTTTAATAAATATGATAAATGATAAATGACCCGCACTTGTATAGTCCCTCTCAGAGTAAGGACTCCAAAGCGCTTTACACTACAGTGTATCATTCATCCATTCACACACACATTCACACACTGGTGGGGATGAGCTACGATGTAGCCACAGCTGCCCTGGGGCGCGCTGACAGAGGCGAGGCTGCCGAGCACAGGCGCCACCGGTCCCTCCGACCACCACCAGCAGGCAAGGTGGGTTAAGTGTCTTGCCCAAGGACACAACAGCAGAATTCTCTGTCCGGAGCCGGGATCGAACCTGCAACCTTCCGATTACGGGACAACCCACTCAACCTGTTGAGCTACTGCTGCAAATCATCAACACTACACTATCCAGGGATCCGAGGCGTCTGGTGAATCCCCTAGGCTCCTGGCTGGTTCCTGTTGCTGGCTTTGATTGTTTGGATAGGCCACTCCAGACTTATTCCCCCATCCTTGGCAGCATGAGAGTAATGCTGCCAATTTGTGGCCCCGTGGCCGAACTTAGGGATGGCTCCCCGCAGCTCCGAGACTGGCCATTAAGTTTGGACTGGCTAATGCAAGGTCTAAATCAAACAAGACTTTTATCATCAGGGACTTCTTAGCAGACAATGATTTGGATGTTCTCTGTGTCTCTGAGACTTGGACGTCTCCTGAAAGTCAGTCTAGCAATTTTTCAGAATGATTGCCTCTGGGTTATTTTAATTAGTTTCGAATGTCAGGGTGTGGTGGTGGAACTGCAACGGCATTTATGGACTCTTTTAAAAGTAAGCGATTTTGCCCTTCTTTTTCTCTCAGCAGTTTTGAATTTCATCATTTTGAACATGATCGTAATGGCCCCGTAGTGTGTGTGGTGCTGTATCGTCCACTCGGGTATAACAAGGACTTTCTGGCAGAGTTTGCTGGGCTTTTAGCTTAAGTGCTGCCAGAGTATAATAGGTTGCTTATGTAAGGTTATTATATTTGTTGCCCTGACAAACCAATGATGAATGTATTCTTGAGAATTGTGGACTCTTTATTTGGTGCAGCATGTTTGTGCCCCAACGCAGGAGTTTAGGTCCTCCACCACCTCCCTTACCCATGGTGTCCCACAAGGTTCTGTGCTGGGGCCTCTGCTCTTCCTCCTCTATCTGCTTCCTCTTCAGCACATCCTGAGCTCCTTCAAAGGAATCTTCTACCATCTTTATGCAGATGACATCCAACTGTACATCTCCTTTAAGCCCCATGAGATGTCTAAGCTGCAGCTGTTACACACCTGCTTAGACTCTATTAAAACCTGGATGGTGGGAGCTTTCTTCAGCTGAATGAAGATAAGACTGAGATCCTCATCTGTGCCCCAGACAAGCTGGTTCCCAAAGTCAGAGATTCTCTTGGTCAGCTTGCTTCTCACACCAAACCTTCCGTCAGGAATCTTGGCGTGACCTTTGACCCAGCTCTCACCCTGGATTCTCATGTCAGTTCTCTTGTTGGCTCTTCCTTCTTCCATCTCAGGAACATTGCTAAGCTGAGTCCCATTCTGTCCCGCTCTGAACTCGAGACAGTTATCCACACATTCATCTCCTCACGCTTAGACTACTGTAACTCTCTTTTCACGTGTCTGAGCAGAACCTCCCTGAACTGTCTACAGGTGGTTCAGAATGCCTGTGCTCAGCTTCTGACCAAGTCCTCCAAACACACCCACATCACCCCGCTTCTCCTCCAGCTTCACTGGCTGCCAGTCAATTTCAGGGTTCATTTCAAGATCCTGGTTCTGGTCTATAGGGCCTTACGTGGACAAGCACCATCTTACATTGGTGATCTTCTTAGTCCCTACACCCCCAGCAGGTCCCTGAGGTCCAGTGATCAAAGCCTACTGGTTGTGCAGCACCAGGCTAAAGGTCAAAGGTGACAGATCATCTGCTGCTGTGGCCCCCAGACTCTGGAACTCTCTCCCCCTGAGCCTGAGATCAATGGACTCAGTGGTCTCCTTTAAAAAGCAGCTGAAGACTCACCTGTTCATGCTGGCTTTTGGATGACCTTCTTCACCTCTCTCTCTTTATTCTGCTCTCCCCACCTATTCCACCTTCCTCAGGATCCACTGATTTCCCTCTTGCCTGTTCACTCTCTCTCTTTCTTAACATATTTTTAATCACAATTGTCTATTTTTTGCTAATTTTAAATATATTTTAACGATTTTCTAAATTCTTTGTATTTTTTACATTTTTTATTTTTGTGAAGGGCCTCGTGATTTTTTTTCTTGAGAGGCGCTACAGAAATGATACTTACCTTCTTCTTCTTCTTCTTCTTCTTCTTCTTCTTCTTCTTCTTCTTCTTCTTCTTCTTCTTCTTCTTCTTCTTCAGGAGCACGGTCATATTCTTGACCTGCTTTAAACATGTGGTGTGTTGATCTGTGATGTTATTTTCTCAGACCACATGCTTGTGTTGTTTACTTTCTGTCTCATATGACTGATGTGTCTGTGGGATCTTCTGCATGGTGGCACAATTGTTAGCACTGTTGCCTCGTAGCACGATGGTTGCAGGTTCGAAACTCGGCTGTGGCCTTTCTGCGTGGAGTTGCGTGTTCTCCCCATACATGCGTGGGTTTCCTCCGGGTACTCCGGTTTCCCCCACAGATCACAACATGCCCTACAGGTTATAAATTGTAAGTCGCTTTGGATAACAGTGTCTGCCGAAATAAATAAACATAAACATCTTCTGTATACCCACGGCTAGTTAGAGTTATTAACCCTTTAACTGCTACTTGTTTCTCTTCTGCCTTTGATGAAATTCCTGCACCTCCTAATGCTGCCTATTGGATGTGAATGCACGAAACTCCTGGCTCCATGTTACCTGCATCTATATGATGGATTCTGTGGCTCCACTGAAGCCTAGGGTGTCCAAGGCTAGATTGGAGCCACGGCTGAATGGGTCTACATGCTTATCAAAGTGGAGGTGTTGACTCGCAGAAAGGAAGTGGAAGAATGATAGGTCATTGAGCTCTTTTCAGGTGCTAAGGGACTGTATTTGTTGCTATCAGGAGACAGTGAGAGATGCTAGGAGGGTGCATTTCTCAAATGTGATACCATCTGCACGTCACAGGCCATGAATGCTTATTAATGTTATTGATAGTATCCTCAATATTCACCAAACAGTGGGGTTTGAGCCCTCTGTGATGTCTTGCAAAGTGTTTTTGAGATTCTTTGTGGATAAAATAGACAATATCAAATCTCTGATTCTGTCAGCCCAAAGGCTTTTAAAAGAAGTGTTTTCATCAGTTGGTCCTTGGGTTCTTGCTGTTGTTAATCAGAGCATTGTCTCTGGGATAGTAGCAGGGAACTGGAAGCATGCGGAAGTCTCTTTTGACCTCAAGGTCACAGTCGTTCTGCAAGGCTTGCGAGTGATTTCAGACACACAACTAAGAAGGATCACCAAGGTAAGAAACTTGCTGTCAAAATGGTAATTTATTACTTCATAATGTACCATATTTTCCGGACTATAAGCCACTACTTTTTCCCACGCTTTGAACCACGTTTTCCCAGCTTCACCCGGGGATGATGACAGCAACACGGAGAGCGACACTGACATCGCCACAGAAAAAGTATGTGACGAAGCTCTTCTGAGGCTGTTCAACTCCGACACTGAAGAAGATGACTTCAGTGGTTTCAGAGCGCAGGAGGACGATGAATAAACTAATCAATAACTTTTCTGTTTTGTTTGATACTGATCAGTTCAGTTACGTTCAGTTAAACCAAGTTTTCAGTTCAGTAGATATCTGCGGCTTTTAGCCCGGTGCGGCTTATATTGAGGTGTGCTGTATAGTCCAGAAATTATGGTAATTCCTTGTACTTTGGTGTTTCACAGTCCCACCTCTCCCAGCTTCAGTTGGTGCAGAATGCAGCTGCACATCTGATCACTGGGATTACAAAGATGGAACACGCTACTCCTGTCTTGGCCTCACTGGCTGCCTGTTCGTTATAGAATTCACTACAAGGTACTTTTATGGGCTTTTAAATCTCTGCATTGCCTTGCTCCAAGTTACCTCTCAGAGCTACTTGTCTTTTACTCCCCTGCACAGTCTCTGAGGTCGGCTCATAGGCTACTCCTGAAAGTCCCTAGAATGAGACGTAAGCTCAGAGGTGACAGGGATTTTTCAGTAGCAGACCACCCTCTCCTTTAGAATGCCCTGCCTTTGATCATTAGGTTGTCATCTTCCCTGTCTTGTTTTAAATCTTGTTTTGTTGTTGTTTGTTGTTGACAATTGTTTTAAAGCACTGTGCTGAAAGTGAAAGTACAATTTGTTTCACTTCAACAAGTAGACACTTTTTGATGAAGGACCACTAAGGCATCTAAACTCCACTGTTTAAGAAGTGTAAATGCAGTATTGTTAGATTTTTTATATGTCTGACAGTTTCACTGGATTTGCAGACTGGGGTGGTGGTCCCCCTATTAAAAAGGGGGGACCTCAGAGTGTGTGCCAACTACAGAGGGATCACACTTCTGAGCCTCCCTGATAAAGTCTATTCAGGGGTTCTGGAGAGGAGGGTCCATCGGATTGTTGAACCTCGGATTCAGGAGGAGCAATGTGGTTTTTGTCCTGGCTGTGCAACACTGGACCAGCCCTATACCCTCAGGGGGATCCTGGAGGGTGCGTGAGAGTTTGCTCAACCAATCTACAATTGTTTTGTGGATTTGGAGAAGGTGCTCGACCACGTCCCTCGGAGGGCCTTGTGTGGGGTACTTTGGGAGTATTGGGTACCAGGCCCTCTGATACGGGCTTTTAGGTCCCTGTATGACTGGTGCTAGTGCTTGGTCTGCATTGCCAACAGAAAGTCAAGCTTTATTCCAATGAGAGTTGGGCTCCATTAAGGCTGCTCATTGTCACCGATTCTGTTCATAACTTTTATGGACAGGATTTCTAGGTGCAACCAAGGTGCTGAGGGGATCTGTTTTGGTGGCCTACTGATCAGGTGTCTGCTTTTTGCTGTTGGCTTCATCAGAGTGTAATCTCCAGCTTTCGCTGAAGCGGTTCTCAGCCAAGTGTGAATTTAGAGTTTAGGTATCTCGGTGTCTTGTTCACGAGTGAGGAAAAAATGGAGCATGAGATTGACAGGCGGATTGGTGCTGCATCTGCAGTGATGTGGGCGTTGTACCGGTCTGTCGTGGTGAAGAGCTGAGCCAGAAGGCAAAGCTCTTGATTTACCGGTCAATCTAAGTTCCGACCCTCACCTTTGGTAACGAGCTTTGGGTGGTGATCCTCCATGTCGAAAGGAGCCAGTTGAAGCGGCTCGGGCATCTGGTCAGGATGCCTTTCTGGTGAGGCTTTCCAGGTAAGTCCTACAGGGAGGAGACTCAAGGAAAGACCCAGGACACTTTGGAGGGACTATGTCCCTTGGCTAGCCATGGAGTGCCTTAGGGTTTCCCCGGAGGAGCTGGCCCAAGTGGCTGGGGAGAGGGAAGTCTGGGCCTCTCGCCTTAGGCTACTGCTCCCGTGATCCGACTCTGGATAAGTGGATGGAAATGGGTGGATTCACGGGTGATTATGAAACTGAAACATCATGTCTGAAACCAACCAAATCCAAAAAAAGTTCCTGTATTTGTATATCTGTAAAGCTTTGAGTGTTTTAGTTGTGAGATCATGCTCTCCCTGTTCTAAGATCACACAGATTCCAGACTCTTATTCCTACAGTCTGGCACAAACGTCTCTGATGGGAGGGCCTTTTTCCAGGGTTTCCTTGTCATTGCTTCAACAGTTTTTGAAAGACATCTCATTTTACATGATATTAATAATCAAACCAGTGTTAATTTCATGAAATAGCTGCAGGCCTGAGGACCAGGGGTTGTACCGTGTAACAGTGGAGCAGGCTTTCTGACTTTAACCACGTCACTTTGGGACATAGCCTCAGCCATCCAGGACAGGATGTTGCAGCAGTACTCCAGCTGGGGAACAAACAGACAGAGACAGATGAGTGCTGAACAGACAGACCTGACAGCTGCACAGAAACCAGACACATCACATGCCAACACGTACATCCTCATGTAGGGTTTAGGTCAATTTAACTAACTCAAATTCTTGTTAGTTCCGTTATTAAATGGAAAACATGACAGACTCAAAACATATCTACAAAATTCCATCTGAGCCCAACACTGCCACAAACCCTCTTAAAGCTTGTTTTCCTCTCTCTCCGTGTTTAACTTTGAAAGGGATGTATCATGCTTCATTTTCTCAAGTTATAATACTTCTGTAGTCGATGCAAAACATGTTTATCAAGTTCTTTGAACTGAATCCCTCCCACATGAAGTGAACTCAGACATTTTCAGTTCCTTCCAAAATGAATCGTTTCAGGGCTCTGTCATTCAAAGGAAACAAACTGGAGCTATCCCCCCACATCTGCTCTGGCTACTATAAGCTGAGAAGCTCAGATATTTGGGAGGAGCTCGGAGTAGAATTACTGAGGTCAGGGGAACTCAGTGGTAATCTTCCAATTTGTGACATCACAAACTGGGACTTTTTGAATTAACTTGTTTTAGGTACATAATTCCTAAAATCAAATACTGACGGTGCCTTGGTCTGCCTGGGTGTTCGTGGCTCCCGGGTCAGGGGGTTTAAGATTTTTGGCATCTGCCTGATCAATCCCGGTGGCTGTCTGGTGGAGTATGGGTCACTGGGCTCTGCTGGGTCCCCGGCGGGGGTGGTCGCCCCTGGGTCCCGGGTCACTGGGTCCCGGGCTCGGCCGGCTAGGGGGTGGGAGACTGCGGGCAGGCCTGTGGGCTTGCCGCTGACATCTCCCAGGACTCTGCCGGCTGCTGGTTGTGGCCCCCCGGGGCGATCCTCTGTGCCTCTCGAGGGGGGCGGGGGCCTTTCTGGCTGCAGTCTCCTTGGGGTTCCTGTGTTCTGGGGCAGCGTCTGGGACTTGGAGCTCCCTCCGTCTCCTACACATCTTTGGGGGGCAGATCTGTGGCCCCCCACACTCTCTATTGGATGCTTTTATAGAGAAACCTTACATAAAAAAGCGCATGTACACACACAAAGGTGCTCACATGGTGCTCTCAAAAGTTTGGGCTTGGGCACGTTCAACACATGTCTTAAGGCTGTCGTTGCCACCAAATGCACTATGATTTGTTATCATGTGATTGTTCAGTTAAACAATGCTGATTGTATATTTCGTCAAGTTGACACAACAATAGCTTGCTCCTGTTGTATTGTTGTGTGTCCCTTTTTTTTCTACTCTTTCTCTTTCTGCAGGTCTAGAAGCAGACTCTTGTTTATTATTGTTTATTTTTGCGGAACAACTCCCCCCCTCCCCACCCCCCCACCCCCCCCCGCTGGCGCGTCTTTGGAGAAGGGAATCCCAGGTGCGAGGCAGCTGATAGCCCCCCCTCGTTCAACTGTTCCTATTTCATTATTTCTAAGGAATTTCAAAGACAAGCCAGCGGGGGGTGTGCGTGACAGACCCAGCAGATCTGACAGAAACGGGTTGGTCAAGCCCACCAGAAGAACAGCTGATAAAGAAGCGTCACACAAACATCTGTGACACTTCTGAAGACCGCAGTCACTGGTCGAAGCATGTCAAGGTAAACTCATAACATAACCATACATGTCCGAATCAAAAAATTATGTCCTTAAGTATTTAAGAACATGACATAATGAACATTGTAAAGGAATAGTTCCTCATATAAACATTTACATTTTTTTAGGATTTAAAGCACAGAGGACTGGAATATCTCAGCAATCCCTGAGCACAATAATGCAGACAAGCACTAGATCATAGGCATCAGAACCATTTTGTCAGAAGGGGAGTTGTCTCCCCACTTTTAAAAATGACCCATTTGGTCCCCCCCACATTTAGTCCACGCTCATTTGAGCATTCTCAAAGAAATCCATTCCACTTGATTAAGTAGAAATTACTCAGTCTGCTGAAATCCATTCCATGTTTTCCTGATCGATTCGCTCTAGTGCGCACATGGAGAGAAGAGTATCGCTGCAGACCCGGAGACTGCATATTCAGGCCGATGCAGCCATACATTATTGGAGAAGGGTCCAGACACTATTGGAGAATGGTCCATACACTAATGGAGAAGGGTCCATACACTATTGGCGAAGTGTTCATACACTACTGGAGAAGGTTTCAGACACTACTGGAGAAGGGTCCATACACTATTGGAGAATGGTCCATACACTATTGGAGAAGGGTCCATGCACTATTGGAGAAGGTTCCAGACACTATTGGAGAAGAGTCCAGACACTATTGGAGAAGGGTCCATACACTATTGGAGAAGGGTGCATACACTATTTGTAGAGGGGTCCATACACTTTGGAGAAGGGTCCATACGCAATTGGAGAAGGGTCCAGACATGATTGGAGAAGGGTCCATACACTATTGGAGAAGGGTCCATACACTATTGGAGAAGGGTACAGACACTATTGGAGAAGGGTCCAGACAATATTGGAGAAGGGTCCATACACTATTGGAGAAGGGTCAATACACTATTGGAGAATGGTCCATACACTATTGGAGAAGGGTCCATACGCTATTGGAGAAGGGTCAATACACTATTGGAGAATGGTCCATACACTATTGGAGAAGGGTCCAGACATGATTGGAGAAGGGTCCATACGCTATTGGAGAAGGGTCCAGACATGATTGGAGAAGGGTCCAGATACTATTGGGGAAGGGTCCAGACAGTATTGGAGAAGGGCCCAGACACTGCTGGAGAATGGTCCATACACTATTGGAGACTGTTCAGGACACTATTGGAGAAGGGCCCAGACATGACTGGAGACAGTTCCAGACACTATTGGAGAATGGACAATACACTATTGGAGACAGTTCCAGACACTATTGGAGATGGGTCCATAAACTGTTGGAGAAGAGTCCAGACACTATTGGAGAAGGGTCCAGAGACTATTGGAGAAAGGTACAGACACTATTGGATATTGGTCCATATACTATTGGAGAAGGGTCCATACACTATTGGAGAAGGATCTAGACACTATTGGAGAACGGTACAGACACTATTGGAGAAGGTTACAGACACTATTGGATAAGGGTCCAGACACTACGTGTCCACACACTATTGGAGAAGGTTCCAGACACAACTAGAGATGATTCCAGACACTATTGGAGACAGTTTCAGACACTATTGGAGAAGGGCCCAGACAGTATTGGAGAAGGGCCCAGACATGATTGGAGAATGGTCCATACACTATTGGAGCCAGTTCCAGACACTATTGGAGAAGGGTCAATACACTATTGGAGATAGTTCCAGACACTATTGGAGAAAGGTCGAGACATTATTGGAGAAGTGTCCATACACTAATGGAGAAGGTTCCATACACTATTGGAGACAGTTCCAGACACTACTCGAGATGGGTCCATACACTGTTGGAGAAGGGTCCAGACACTATTGGAGAAGGATCCAAACACTATTGGAGAAGGGTCCAGACACTATTGGAGAAGGGTCCATACACTATTGGAGAAGGGTCCGTACACTATTGGAGAAGGGTCCAGACACTATTGGAGAAGTGTCCGTACACTATAGGAGACGGTTCCAGACACTGTTGGAGAAGGGTCCAGACATTATTGGAGAATGGTCCATACATTAATGGAGAAGGTTCCAGACACTGCTGGAGATGGTTCCAGACACTATTGGAGAATGGTCCATACACTATTAGAGACAGTTCCAGACACTATTGGAGATGGGTCCATAAACTGTTGGAGAAGAGTCCAGACACTATTGGAGAAGGGTCCAGAGACTATTGGAGAAAGGTACAGACACTATTGGATATTGGTCCATATACTATTGGAGAAGGGTCCATACACTATTGGAGAAGGATCTAGACACTATTGGAGAACTGTACAGACACTATTGGAGAAGGGTACAGACACTATTGGAGAAGTGTCCGTACACTATAGGAGACGGTTCCAGACACTGTTGGAGAAGGGTCCAGACATTATTGGAGAAGGGCCCAAACACGATTGGAGAATGGTCCATACACTATTGGAGCCAATCCCGGACACTGTTGGAGAAGGGTCCAGACACTATTGGAGAAGGGTCCAGACAATATTGGAGACGGTTCCAGACATTATTGGAGAATGGTCCATACACTATTGGAGGCAGTTCCAGACACTATTGGATAAGGGTCCAGACACTACGTGTCCACACACTATTGGAGAAGGTTCCAGACACAACTAGAGATGATTCCAGACACTATTGGAGAATGGTCCATACATTAATGGAGAAGGTTCCAGACACTGCTGGAGATGGTTCCAGACACTATTGGAGAATGGTCCATACACTATTAGAGACAGTTCCAGACACTATTGAAGAATGGTCCATACACTATTGGAGACAGTTCCAGACACTATTGGAGAAGGGTCCAGACATTATTGGAGAAGTGTCCATACACTATTGGAGAAGGCTCCATACACTATTGGAGACAGTTCCAGACACTATTGGAGAAGGGCCCAGACATTATTGGAGACAGTTCCAGACACTATTGGAGAATGGTCCACACACTACTGGAGACAGTTCCAGACACTATTGGAGATGGGTCCATGCACTGTTGGAGAAGGGTCCAGACACTATTGGAGAAGGGTCCAGAGACTATTGGAGAAGGGTCCATACACTATTGGAGAAGTGTCCATACACTATTGGAGAAGGTTCCAGACACTATTGGAGAAGGGTTCAGACACTATTGGAGAAGTGTACGTACACTATTGGAGAAGGTTCCAGACACTATTGGAGAATGTGTCATGGTTCTGCCTTCTCTCTGCTGCTGCTGCTATTTTCCCTTCATTGTTTGCAGGTGAGCATGTTGGGGAGCAGCAGCTGCAGCTAATTACCATCAGCCTGGCCAGAGGATTTAAGGAGTGGTGCTGCCACACCTCATTGCCGGTTGATTACTGTTGGGTACATCTAGCCACATCCTTATCTGTGCCTTGACTCCAAGACTCGTTTTACCTGTACTAATCCAGCTCTGCATTCTTGTCTGTACCAGCCCTGTATTCCCTCCACCCGCCTGAGGTGTGCTTTATCACAGCGTCGTTCAGCTTTCCTGGCCTCCTGCTCTCCACCGCTCACCTGCCTTCCTGGATCCAGCATCTCCTCCAGCGACCATCTCCTCCCTGCATCAACCTGACTTGCCTCTCCCTCCTGCCCCTCGTCCTGCTCAACTCAGTAAGCCCGTTCCTCTCATTTTTATACATTTCCTGGTTCTCAGTTTCTAATCACTCTCACTGTTGTTCTTCTTAGAGTCGGAGTTGCCTCGTTTCCTGTCCCGTTTGGATCAGCGCCCTTAGTTTTCCCTTTGTTGTTTTTTTTCTAAAATAAAGATATTGTATTATCACCTCTTACCTTATCCCTGAGTGATTGTTCATGTGAGTTAAGAAATTACCACCCATCATGACAGAATGTTCCAGACACTATTGGAGAATGTTCCAGACACTATTGGAGAAGGGTCCAGAAACTATTGCACATGGAGGGAGGTCAAGTAAAAAAACAAAAACAAGACAATATAGAACCGAAGTGAAACTTCAGTGCAGGCTTGTGAAGCTGGGGAAGGAGAATTCACTCCAACAATAGGTTTTTTCCATGTCTGATCCCTCCACAGACATGGATATCAGGAGATTTCTCATGAATATACGGAACCTGTCTGCTGACATTGAGAGAAAAAAAAACTCGTGGCCACTAGATACTTAACACGTTCCCACGAGTTATTAACACGAGGCCACGAGATCCTTCATGCATGGGAACGAGTTATTAACTCATTGTTTACAGCCTGATTCCAAAACATGTTTTAGGTTTAATAGATCTAGCTCCGGAGAAAGGCCTCAGTCTGAGCCTTGGCCTCGCCTGAAAACTAATCTGCCATTTTCAGTCTCTCAACTTAGACCATTAGTTGTAGCATTTGTGCATTCTTTTTGGATATTATTTGTGCAATTGTTGGACAAAATGACTTGCTGTGGTATTAATTGCACTAATAGAGCATCCAAGGAGTCTCCACTTCATTTTTTTCAGTAAGTAAAATTATATTTATGTATTTTAGGTCACTGACGCTCTTGCACTAGCTGAGCTTAGATTTTAACATGTACTGTTTAACCATGAAATTTAAATGTAATAGGGTAAAACCCAGTGCATTTAACATAATGCTGCACTTTAGAAAATGGGTTGAAATATGTTGGTGGAGCTGGGTTCCGACTATCGGCATGGTCCCCTCAGCGGCAGCTCGGTGCATCTCTGATCGCAGCGGCACCTGTCTGCTGCTGCTAGTGGAGCTCTCGGGAGACCTCTGTGTTCCACTCGGTTTTACCCAGCGGTCAGCGCGGCGCATCTCTGACTCAGAAGCTCCGGTGTTGTGCACAGTTAACTCCGGTTGTAGCTACGTAGCTACTTCTGTTAGCTTAACTCCCACCTCCGCATTAGCTTTGGGTTAGCTTGTAGCTACATTGCTTCAGTTCGATTGGTGTCGTCATTTGATCCCAGCCTTACAGCCCCACCCTCAGCTCCACCTCTTTTCTCTTTTTTGGAATTGTCTGAGTTTGACGGTGACACGGTCAAAATGGCGGTGGTGGCCACCTCCTATTTTGGCACAAAAACTTATAATTGGAGCCTATGGAAACATATTGTCCAGTATATATGTCGATGGACATGCCATCGATAAGCTGATTTCTTTCAGCACCATGGGCAGCAGCGTTATGCTTCATGTCTTGTGTCAAGGCCACCTGCAAAACCGCACGCCGGAAAACAATGGTAAATGTTGCGGAGTTCATCTTTCTTCCTCAGTGTCACCAGATGGGCATCGTACAAAGAATCATAAAGTAAGTTAAGAAGTCCCACAGGACAGGTCTTACTGGAGTTAGCTGGCTAGTGTCACACTCTGTCCTGTCTCCCCATTCTTTTCAGTCCTTTGTCCATGTTAATTGCTCCCACCTGCCTCCCATCTCCCAATCACCCAAGGTCCCAGCTCCTCCTGTATTTAAACCCTTTCAATCCTTTTTGTCTTGTTGGTTCATTGTTTCGTTGTCCTGCATGTTTTATTAAAAACCCTTTGAATGTTCCCGGTCTGTTTGCCTGCCTGCTTCCTCTGCATTTGGATCCTCACCTCCGATCTCCTCACCTGCACGTCATGACAGCTAGTCAGTGTTATTCATCAGCTAGGCTCTCTGGCTGTTTAAACATTTATTAGGCAGACTGGTTCTGTGGTTCTGATCCAATCTACTGTTCTTAGTTAAAGTTAATGAAATCTGACCAGGAGAAACTCTCACCTGTAATTCAACTGTTACTAGTAAAATGTCTAATTTAAAACAGATGCAATGAAACAACGTCCAGCTATCAGTGATTTTATTTTAATATCTGAACTTACATTTAAAATAGAACTACTTTCATTTCAGCTGGGAGGAACCTCAGTCTTGTACTGCAAACACATGAATGGCAAATGTGACATCATTTGTCCTAAGACTAATTATATTTGAGAAATCTCAAGTGTTCATTATGGATAATAAGAATGTTATCATATATATCCGGAATATATATCCAATCTGCCTGATAAATGTTGCTTAGGTTTTTTTTAAGGATTTGGGTTTGTCTCAGATCAGTGCAGTTGTTGGATATCCTTACATAAAATTTCTACTACTAACAAAATACCTGCTGATATCTGTATTTTCAATTTGGCTAGTAATAATAATATTAAGACTGGGATAAATTAAATTGTTGCTTTGTACACTGAACAAAAATATAAATGCAAACTTTTGTTTTTGCTCCCATTTTTCATGAGCTGAAATCAAACATCTGAAACTTTGTCTACATGCACAAAAAACCCATGACTCTCAAATATGGTTCTGAAATCTGTCTGCATGTGTGTTAGTGAGCACTTTTCTTTTACCAAGAAACTCCATCCCACCTCACAAGTGTGGCATATCAAGGGGCTGATTAGACAGCATGAATAATGTACAGGTGTGCCTTATACTGCCCACAATAAAAGGACACCCTGAAATGTGCAGTTTGATCAAACAGCACAATGCCACAGATGTCGCAACCTTTGAGGGAGTGTCCAATTGGCATGCTGACTGCAGGAATGTCTACAAGAGCTGTTGCCCAGGAAAAGAATGTTACTTTCCCTACCATAAGCCGTCTCCAAATGCGTTTCACAGAATTTGGCAAAATCCAACCGGCCTCACAACTGCAGACCACATGTGACCACACCAGCCCAGGACCTTCACATCCAGCATGTTCACCTCCAGGATGATCATAGAAAAGTCACCTGGACAGCTGCAACAACAATCGGTTTGCACAACCAGAGAATTTTTGCACAAACTGTCAGAAACTGTCTCAGGGAAGCTCATCTGCATGCTCATCGTCCTCACCTCGACGTCGTCTGGACCTGACAGCAGGACCTACTTGAGTGGGCAAACACTCATATTCAGTGGCGTTTGGCATGTTGGAGAGGTGGTATGTTCACAGATGGGTCCTGGTTCTCACTGTTTTGGGCAAATGGTAGACTGAGTGTGTGGTGTTGTGTAGGTGAGCAGTTTGCTGATGTCATCATTGTGGAACGAGTGGCCCATGGTGGCAGTGGGGTACTGGTATGGGCAGGCATATGTGACGAGATCCTGAGGCCCATTTATGTGCCATTCATCCACGACCATCACCTCATGTGGCAGCATGATAACACATGGACCCATATTGCAAGGATCTGGACACAAATCCTGGAAGCTGAAAACATCCCAGTTTTTGCATGGCCAGCATACTCACCAGACATGTCACCCATGGAGCATGTTTGGGATGCTCTGGATCGGCGTATACGACAGCGTTTTCCAGTTCCTGCCAGTATTCAGCAGTTTCACACAAAACTGTGCACATGTCAGGGTGTCCCTTTGTTGTGGGCAGTCTAAGGCACACCTGTGCATAATTTATGTCTAATCAGCCCCTTGATATGCCACACCTGTGAGGTTGGATGGATTTTCTTGGTAAAGTGCTCACTAACACACATGTAGACAGATTTCAGAACCACGTGTGAGAGTCATGGGTCTTTTGTGCATGTAGACATATTTTCATAGTTCAGCTCTTGAAAAATGGGAGCAAAAACAAAAATGTTGTGTTTATATTTTTGTTCTGTGTAAATTAAGGATATAATTAAGAGGTGTGGTTGTTATTAAATGTTAAAATGGTTCATTAAACTCAAATTCAGTCTATAGCCACCTGCAGGTATTCTTATCGACAAGAATAAAATAAACAAACAATCAACATTTTGTGTCTATTTTTTTTGTGTTTTAGTATTTTCAGCGAGAGGTTTGAGGTGAACGATAGTTACTGAGTTAAACTTTTACTACTGTAGGTAAAATAGGTGTAACAACATGTGTAAATACACCAGAATGCAGGAAATGTCATCTACACCATTTTCATTTTTTGTGCCCCCCCTCCAACACACACACACACCCACACACACACACACACACACACACACACACACACACACACACACACACACACACACACACACACATGCACGCACGCACGCACACACACACGCATGCACACACACACACACACACTCTAATCATGTACCCCCCACAATTTTTATGCTTCTTACACCCATGCACTAGATATTTATTGTGTGTGTGTGTGTGTGTGTGTGTGTGTGTGTGTGTGTGTGTGTGTGTCTGTGTGTGTGTGTGTGTGTGTGTGTGTGTGTGCGTGCGAGTGATAGCCCTGAGGCTGTGTATACACATGTTCACACACAGTTTTAGGCTGTTTGGTGGCTCAGTCCACCCTGTTAATCATTCTATTCTGAACCCTGAGAGATGGATAGGAAGCAGCAGCAAGTTATTTTCTGGAGTTTTACTGTTTCACAACCAATGAAGATCTTAAGATTTCTCATCAATTATCAGGGAGGAAGTGTAGTCTTTTAAAATCCTGCTGACCTGAGTCTCCACTTGCTGCAATCTTCTGTCCTGGTCTCGGATTTCTGCCATCTGTTTCAGAACACTGTCCACCCTAAAGAAACACACAGAAGGACTTCATTTACACATCTTCACTTTCACTTCTGTTTAGGGTTAGGGTTAAACGTCTTTCTATCATATTAATTCAGCTTATCTGGTGCTACACCCACGTACACAATTGTGCACTTAAGTGGACTCCAAAAACATTCTCTATGAATTTCATCCCAACAACCCCGCATTGCACTACATTCCCTGCATGGTGGCGCAGTGGTTAGCACTGTTGCCTTGCAGCACGAAGGTTACAGGTTCGAAACTCGGCTGCGGCCTTTCTGCGTGGAGTTGCGTGTTCTCCCCATGCATGCGTGGATTTCCTGGGTACTCCGGTTTCCCCCCACAGATCACAACATGCCCTATAGGTTATAAATTGTAAGTCGCTTTGGATAAAAGCGTCTGCCAAATAAATAAACATAAACATAAACATTCCCAGAAAATGTGTCCATGATTTGCTCCATCAGCCCCACATAGTCTCCAGCAGGAGTCACCAGTACCCAGGTGTGTTTTCTGAATGGTGTGATGAAGAATCTTGCAATGTTCTTCCAGCAGAATTCCCGCCATGAAGTTGATTCTGTGAATGTCCACTGAAGCTGGCATATCTCTCCCCACAGTTCTGCTGGAATTAGTTCTTGAACTTCCATCTCCCACTTCCTTCACATTTAATCCATGTCCCCTGGTTTAGATAACTGAATTCCCTTGTATATTGTGGAAACCACTTTATTACATTGACCCAG
Source organism: Nothobranchius furzeri (assembly GCF_043380555.1). Lineage (NCBI taxonomy): Eukaryota > Metazoa > Chordata > Actinopteri > Cyprinodontiformes > Nothobranchiidae > Nothobranchius > Nothobranchius furzeri. The sequence continues at coordinate 13,708,809 of NC_091758.1, read as the reverse complement.
TTTCAAGAATAGCACGAAAACTTGTGGAAAACCCACCTCTCCAGCACTAATTACCTTTTTCATATTTTGGTTAATGTGATACCTGACTTGTAAAAATCTGTGAAAGTCTACTTTTTCTAAACCACATTCATTTTGTAAAGTCTCAAAACTCTTGAGTGACCCCTTGTGGAGAAATGACTTATAGGATGTAAGACCCCGAAGGGACCAATTTTTAAATCCATCTCATTTCTGTCGGGCACAAAGTCAAAGAGTCCTTTACACAAGTCCTCTAGTTTGTACATATTCATGACACGTTTCAAAGACGTTAAATGGGAATTCAGCAGAGAGTCATCTGAGACTCCCAAATCATTTTGAATTTACCCATCAGCCAAGAGAGCCTCAACAGGGACACCCTGAAAGTGGCCCCCTCCATCTGCTTCCATTCTGATGTGAGGTCCAGCTGAATGCTTAGGCACACCTGAAACACCAGCTCCCCTCTTCCCTCACTCATGAACAAGTTAACTAATTTTGAGGTAGGACCTTTGTCCCAATCCAAATTTGTAATCCAGCCTTTTCTGGTTGACAACCATGACTTTGGATTGGAGGTCATGGGTGTGGAATGGTGGCGGTGACAAATTGCATATGGAACGAGGCATGGACAACTTGTTTTGGTGATGGACGTGTTGGAATAAGTGGCCTGCAGTATGGAAGTTTTCGTGTCACTAAACTGTCTTTGCTCCGCTGCGGCCACTAAGTTTGCTTTGATCCCTGCGCTCCCGTTGGTGACTCTACCTGCCAGCTTCCCCAGAGCCTAATGTAATGATGAGGCTCTGGTAAATGGGGGTACCTGCTACACCACATGACTGTGAAACAGGTCAGAGATGTTACACACTGTCTTTTGCTATGACATTTTTTTTTATGATTTGAAGGACTGCATTGGACTCATCGCCTAACTTGATGTGGCTAATCCGGAATCCCGGGACGGATCTCAGATCAGACGGCTCGAGGTTTGCAAACCCCTCGAGATGGGACGTCTTGTTCGTCATGTATGGAACCATCATACCTGCACACGCTGGGACTTCTGTGGTCCATCAGGCAGCGTCACAGTCGCTCGTCACCTCCCAGCAATTCCACAACACGACAGTGCTTTGTTTGCCTCACGAGTGGCTGGTGCAGGGGGCTTGTTATCTAGTTTAAGGTTTTTGTATTAAAGTTGGGAACTTTCATTCTAAGAAGGGGAGTGTTACGTTCACCGCTGCTTGGCTTTAGTGTTTAATAAATGTCCTCCTTGTATTGTACCTGAGGAGCTGATTTGCAGCACCTGGCTCCCTCCACTCTGCCCTGCTCCACCCTGAAGCAGCAAGCTGCTGGAGATGATAATCACCTGCTGATTGAGGACTGGGGGCATAAAAACCTCCTGGCTCACATCTTCAGGGAGCAGCAGACCAGAGAAGTTGTCTATGATCTGTTGTCTCAGCGTGCTTAGATTTAGTCACTTAAAGTCACCTTTAGTGTAACAACTTTGTGTAATTCAGTGCTTGGGAAGCTCAGTACCTGTGAATCTCTTTTAGCCGATTCACCTTTTTGTGCAGGGACAGCCCTACACTCAAATCTTTTATAATTAAGATTCATCACAGGTGGTGGAATCCCCACTGTGATGATCTTTTGGTATTTTGTATAAATTTGGCTGATTAGAGGTAAAATAGTTGTTACCATGTGTTGTTGCTGCCGATCATTTTGGTGTGAGTGTTCCTTGTGTTTATGGATCCGTTCTGTTAAATAAAACCTTTGAGTTACATTCTGAACTAGAGAATATATTCTTTTTTTGTTGCTCCAGGTTTCCTAGATGACCTGGGGGTGTAACAGAGGTGCTGATCTACATCCCAGCAGCTTCACACTTGGCTGTAAATCTCTGATTGGCGGATAGAATCAGCCCGTAAATCTTCCTAACAAGTGCTGAAGGTTTGATGGAACCGAAATCTGCAAAAACTAAAGAGAAGGGGCAGTAGTAGTCGGAAGGTTGCAGGCTCGACACCCTCCACCCTACAGCTACTAATAGAAATATTTTCCATGGAGGTAATGAACAGAACGGATGACAAAGGACAACCCCGGTAGTGAGCAGTGTAGCGTAGCAATGGTGTAGTTAAACAAGTCTATGAGAGGTTTCAACCATCTAGTGGTCAAACGGAAATACGCACCCACTTATATGATACATCAAATCGGCCGGCTTGGTCTCAGGAGTCTTGTCTTAACTTTTATTTGTATTCTGCCTTACCAAGGCTACGTGCTTAACAACAACATTTAGATCATTTTAGAGACTACTATAGGAAAATACCTTTACATAGAAACATTAATTAAAATTTAAAAAGGTCATGGGACATTGGACATAACTATATTGAAGCCGATTCCTGTCATCTGTCACCGTGGCAACACAAGTGCATAAGGATCACTGGGGCAGCTCCTGGATCTCTGAGACTTGGAGCTCCCTCTATCTCCTACACATCTTTGGGGGCAGATCTGTGGTCCCTCACACTCTCTATTGGACGCTCCTATAGAGAAACCTTACATAAACAAGCGCGTGTACACACACAGGTGCTCACATGGTGCTCTCATAAGTATGGACTTGGGCACATTCAACACATGTCTTAAGGTTGTGGATGGCACTTAATGCACTGTGATTTATTATCGTGTGATTGTTCAGTTAAACAATGTTGATTTTATATTTCCTCATCAGGTTGATTGCATGCTCCTGTTGTATTGTTGTGTGTTGTTTTTCTTCTTCTGCAGGTCTAGAAGCAGACTCTTGTTCAACATTGATTGTTTATTGCCATGGACCCCCCCCCTCCCCACCTTTGTGTCTTCCTTTTTCTTTCACCTCTGTCTCCGTGTCCAGTTGGAATTAAAAAACATTCAAAATTAATAACAATAAAGTTTTAAGTATCAGGCGTGACATTAACAGCAGACGCTTTGATGCTCCACCTGAGAGTGAATCTGTAAGGCTTGTCACCACATCACCCCGCTTCTCCTCCAGCTTCACTGGCTGCCAGTCAACTTCAGGGTTCATTTCAAGATCCTGGTTCTGGTCTATAGGGCCTTACATGGACAACCACCATCTTACATTGGTGATCTTCTCAGTCCCTACACCCCCAGCAGGTCCCTGAGGTCCAGTGTTCAAAGCCTACTGGTTGTGCAGCACCAGGCTAAAGGTCAAAGGTGACAGATCATTTGCTGCTGTGGCCCCCAGACTCTGGAACTCTCTCCCCCTGAGTCTGACATCAGTGGACTCAGTGGTCTCCTTCAAAAAGCAGCTGAAGACTCACTTGTTCAAGCTGGCTTTTGTATGACCTTCTTCACCACTCTCTCTTTATTCTGCTCTCCCCACCTATTCCACCTTCCTCAGGATCCACTGATTTCCCTCTTTCCTATTCACTCTCTCTCTTTCTTAACATTTTTATATCACAATTGTCTGTTTTTGCTCATTTTAAATATATTTTGAAACATTTTCTAAATGCTTTTTTATATTTTTACATTTTTTGTTTTTGTGAAGCGCCTCGTGATTTTTATCTTGAGAGGCGCTATAGAAATGATATTTTCTTCTTCTTCTAGCAGAATTCAGACATCAATTCTGTTTGCTTCACAGCCAGACAGGACACGGGGAGAGAAAAAAAGTATCACTCCAAACAAGTCTCATTGAAATGAATATAAAAAGTGTAATATTGAGCCTATAACATACTGCTGTTTCTGATCTTTCTGAGCTCTATACACTTAAAACTAGCAGCATATAGTTGACATTTTAACAACAGACAAATGGCAGCTTCAGCTATCCAGCATTCAAACAAAATTTTTGCAAGAAAAACAATTCATCTATGTGACAGACGCTGTCTGTTTTGGTGGCCACAAGGTGGCCTCATCGCTACAGCCTGCTCTCCTGGCTCTAACTGAATCAGGTGCAGCTCATTTCAATCAGTGCGCTCCCTGTTAAAAGGCAGCTCCTTCTGACATTCGAGGAGGGAAGCTTAGAAGAGGCCTGGTGTTAGAGCGAGTGTTCCTCTTTTGCCCCTCCTAGAAAAACCTGACGTTAAAGTCTCGTTTGATACCTATGGGGTTAGATTATCCTCCCTCGAAATATAGAGCTTGTTTGTGTTTCACTAGCATACTCGTAAAAGAGTTCAGCTCACCCTTTTGGTGGAGTTTTTGGCGTTCCTCCAAATTCCTTCCTTTTACCCGGTTTAGTCCCGGCGCATTGTGTTTAGTTGTTTATTGTTATTTACCCACGTGTTACCTCTTTGTTTATTAATCTTAGTGTTGTTTACCCAATTGTGGATGATCTTTGTGTTTAATATTATTATCGTTGTTAATTCCCAGTTTTGGACGTCTCTTGTTTTGCATCATTTTATCCTTTTTCCTGCATAAAGCAGTGACTTTTAGTTAATAAACCTCCTTCAAGAGAGTACTACTTAGTTTGTCCTGTCCTTTACACAACCTTCTTTACGCCCTCTCCCACTATCATCTCCTAGGCGAGCTGAGGGCCGTAAAAATCTAGTTTTAATGATTTTGGTTGTGGGATAAAAATATATGTTAATATTATGTCTAGCATCTGGGATACTAGTCAGGCTTCAGAAACTTACTTGTCAGATGTCCGCTGGAGTCGAGCCGTGTCGCTCTCCCTCTGCTGTTTACTCTGAGCAGATAGAAGGTTTTCTTTCTGAATTGTCTCCCATGTTTTGAGCTTGCTGGCGGCCCATTCTTCCAGCTCCAGAACTAAAACAAAAAACAAGAGAAAAATGGAATGAATCAAATCAGAAGTAACCCACATCTAAAGCCAAAAACAAAGTTCACTCATTTATGCCCAGGACAGTTTATTAGGCCCTGATAGCTAAAACTCTGGAATTGAAAGAGGTGAACTTTCTCCTAGATAATAAAATGTTTAACTGGAGCCAGCATGTATGTCACTGCTGCTCTCTGTGCTTTCATAATATCTCTTATATCTGCCAATGTCTCACCAAAGTGTTGACTCTTGACTGAAGCAACACGACGAATCTTTCTCTTGATGAAAATCTGGATATGGGAGAATATGATGAAGGGTGGTGCCACGCACGGCCTGTAGTGGTACTCCACGATCAAGTTGTAGCGCTGAAACTTCCAGTAGATGTCGCTGTTCTCTTGAACTTTGGAAAAGGTGTAGCTGCAGACAGAAAATTACAACATGAGGAAATCTTTCTCCAGTCAGACAGTCTGAATGAGTTGACTGGCATCAAGCTGGAACCTGAACATGGCGATGAGCAGGTTCACCAGTACGATGTTGGTAAACAACAGGAAGATCACAAGGAGGACCACAACCAGCCAGTTGGCATAGATGCTCAAACAGGGTTCTGCTCCCGCCTTGATTTCTGTAGAGTTGTATGTGCACTCCATTTGTCTCAGTTTATCAGCTGAGGAAATAAATTCAGAAAAGCACATCAGATCCACTTTAAGACAACTGTTGCTAGGCAACGGCAGTCTCATCTGTTTCTCCCTCAAGAATGAAATACATCAATTAAAAAACATAACGCCTTCTGGATTCTTAGAACCGCCCAAGGCACTTTACAACTAAATAGTTATTCACTCACCCACAGAGTTCAGTTCAGACTCAAAAGAGATGAAAACAAATCCAAAATTTAAGTTGTGTGAAATATCACATCTTCCTCCACACCATACGGTGATGCACTTGATTGTTTTACTGATCCCATGAAATCCCAGTGAAATACTTTATGGCTAAAATACCGAAAAGGTCAAGATGTCGGAAAACATTTCAGGAATCAGAATCTAGAAGCACCAAAGGTCAGTGGAACTCTCGAGTCCAATTTCTGGAGACCAAATTCACACCCTCTCCCAGACAGGAGTTGAATGTGTTAGTTAGCTCAGCCATCTCGCATTGCACCTTTAATAGCATGCTAACTGTTTTCTTTATTAGATGATAAAACAAGTTCTCACCATCAAGTTCATCAATAGGTATCTGTCCAAAAATGTGTAGAAAGGGTCTGTAGAAGACACGGCGGAATATCCAGTTAGGTCGAGGATCGTAGGCGAAAAGTAGTGCTTGATTAGCCACTCCATAGGCTGTGAGCCAAACAGCCAGAAAGAAGAGGAAGAAGAAGACATCTTTCACCTGAGGGACAGAAAGAATGATGAGGACTGGGTTTTTGAAACATTTCTTTAGTGAGCTTGATGATCTGAGGCAGCGTATTTCTGGAGCTGAGACAGTAGTAATTGGTACCGACTTTAAGGGGTATAATGATGAAGGGAGCAGAGGTGATGAGGAAGTGATGGTCAGGTTTGGCATCCAGGATAGGAACATAGAGGGACGGATTATGGTACAAGAAGTGGGACACAGAGGACAGAAGAGAGCAGACAGAGGTACAGAGAGATGTGGAAAATGGTGAAGGTAGAGATGCAACGGCCAAAAAAGGGCATCTGACGGCCTGTGTGCTAAGTTAGTTAGTAAGGAGAGAGAGAATGATTTGTTCAGGTTGGTGAGGCAAAGAGACGGAGATGGAAATGATGTGCAGCAGTTTAGAGCTGGTTAAAGTGACAATGTGTAGTTTTTACCATTAATCTCTTGAAATATCCATTGAAATGTTGTTGTAAATGAATTAAAAGACGCCCAGTTGTTGAAAAATACTGGCGGTTTCATAACATGTAACCATAAAAATCTGTTCTAAAATAAATGGCGGGTCTAAGTCTCTGGGCGACGCCTTGTTGGATGCCATGTTTCCTTCGACAGAAGCCTGTGAGGACAATACACATTTACTGATTTGTAACAAATGGTTACAAAACTTGCAGCATTAATAAACATTGTTGCTTTACACATTTACCTCTTCACTTGCTGCCAGTGATGAAAGGGAGTCTGGTGTGCTTGTCGTTTAGCTGGAGGTTGCACTCCCAGGGACTTTTTGACCCTAATGGCCATTCGTTGGTAAGGGCTTATTTGAACACAAAAATAATGCTTGCTTGCATTGTTTTAGGTATGTACTGGCCCCTATCGCCAGGGAAACTACTCACTGTCACTCTAGGGCGGGGTCGGCAACCTGTTCCCATCAAAGAGCCATTATTACCGTTTTTCCCACAGTAAAGAAAACACTGGGAGCCACAGCAGCTGCGGCGTTGTGGGCGGGGCCTACCCTCAAACATCTGAGAGCTGTTCACAACAGGTGACAGCAGCCAGTACCGGTCGCTTGTGTACGTCAAAGTTATCTTTCATAAGACGATAATCAATAAAACGATTTATATAAAATGGATCCAGAAGTTGTAGCCCGTCTCTGCCTACAATATTTTGATATTTTTCGCCCTGTTGGTGGTTTTACTGAGCAGGTGCCACTTTTGTCATACATTTCTTTTTAAAACATGTTTAGACTGTTCAGAATACAAATCCAGGCTCTGTCACGTTTGATTGTTGTAATTAACCTTTGTAGGTGGGGGAGGTCAGTAAAGGATCTGATCATTTTGTTTTTCCCTCATTTACAGTGACGGAGATAACGGTGCAGTGCGCCTGGCTCTGGTGTTAATCAAGTTAAATTACATCTCTTTGCAACAATTTTCACAAGAAAACAGAACAGTTAAAAGCAAGGCTTGTGTTGACCGGATAGTTCCCGTATTTGACCGTTTATTTTGACGGAGAAAGAATAGAAAGAATTACCCCGACGCATGCAGACGAACTGACATTTTATTCGTTTCGCACATCGCAGATGTAGCTAAATCACCCAAGAAAAGATTCCCATTTGAACATCTGAGCTGGACACTGCTCAGCGCAGCTCACTGTCAGCGTGTATGTACGGTGCACAGCGAGCTGAAGATGTGGAGAGGGGCTTGGAGCGAGTCGCAGAACCAGAGCTCATGCAGGAAGATTCCTCCGACTGAAGCGAGACTTGTCACTTAGAAAATGTTCCCTGATTATGAAACTTTGGCTGAATAGTGCTTGTTCCTGTCTCCAATGTGGCGACACATCCAGGAGCCGTCTGAGGAGAATCCCAGAATCTCACATCCTCTTCAGCTCAGGAAGCGCATATGATTACGCACAAGCGTGACGCGTCAACCCGGTCTCACAGTAAGACCGGGTTGGACCTGTTCAGGTTCACGCAGACAATCTTTACATTTAGAATTAGCATACAGATGTAAAATTAATGCAGTAAAATATAAAGCATTTTATTTAAATACCCATTCATTATTTTACAAGCACAGAGAGCCGCATCAGATGGATGGAAGAGCCGCATGCAGCTCCAGAGCCGCGGGTTGCCGACCCCCGCTCTAGGGCTTGGAATGGAAATTTTCTGATGAGTTCCATGCAATGGGAAGATGGAAAGAGAACCTTGAACAGCTGACAAGTGAGGAAAATGAGACCAAAGGTAGAGCAGAAGAGGAGGATGTTCTGGATCAGGAAGTAGCTGAGATTAGTCAGGATGAAGTGAGGACAGCTTTGAAGAGGATAAAAAGGAGAAAAACAGTTGGTTCTGATGACACACTTGCTAATGTACTGTAAAAAAAACCTTGTGAACTTGGCCTTTAAGGATGCTGATGGAGAAGTACAGAGAATGTCTGAGTGAGCTGCACTGGATCTCTGTAGAATTACAGAAAGCAAAGGGTGACAGGGTGGTGTGAGTGGAGCTGAGGTGCATGAGGATATCTAGAGGGGCAGAGAAGTGTGTTAAAGGTAGAGGTGGGACTGCCTCTGGATCGGCTCTAAACCCCTTCTTTGCTTTGGTGATGGACAGACTGATAGATGATAGACAGGTGTCTCCATGGACCATGATGTCTGCACAAGACAATGATCTGCAGTGAAAGCAGGCAACTTTAAGGACTTAGGGTCTACAGTCCAAAGCTACAGAGAGGATGAAGCAGGTTGGGATTGGTGGAGAAAAATTTCAGGTGCAGAATGAAAGGAAAGGTGAGAGCAGCCATGTTGTTTAGAGACCGTGTCCACGAGGACAAGACAGGGGACAGAACTGAAGCCTGCAGAGGTCATGATGTTGAGGTTTTCTTTTGGAGTGAGTGACCGTGATGGATAGGATCAGGAAGGAGTCCATCAGAGGAACAGCTGAGGCTAGATGTTCTGAGACGGATGGTTTGGACATGTCCAGAGGAGAGACAATGATGACATGATTAGAAGGATGCTCAGGTTGTAGCCACCAGGCAGGAAGCTGAGACCAACAAGGACATTTATGGATGTGATGAAAGAGGACATGAAGTTAGTTGGTGTGAAGGTAGAGGACGTAGAAGACAGGACTAAATGGAGACAGATGATTGGCTGTGGAGACACCCAAAGGGACAAGCCAAAAGACAATGAAAAGGAGTGTTTACAGATGCAGAAGAGCTCATATGGCAACACAAAATGATGCAAAAGTTAGATTTGCATGAATTGCACTTTTAAAAACACTCTATTGTCATTTCAGTCAACAGTTTGGTCACCTAACGCCTGGACTATTGCCCCAAAAGTTCCTATAAAAACTTCAACTGGTTCCAAATTCGGCTGCGCATATAATCACCTAAACACCCTACTCTGATCACATCACCCCCGATATTCAGCATCCTCGCATGCTCAGATCCTCTTCTTCCATCAACTTCACTAATCCAACAGCATGTCTTATCACGATGGGATACCGAGCATTTAGCAGATCGGCCCCTCCTATGGAGCTCCTTACCTGCTCACCTTAGGAACATGACTACCCTTCATCAGTTCCAGGATCATCTCAAACCTCATCTGTTCTAAACAGCTTATTCACTGTAGCTGTTATTGGGGTTTAATCTGATGTTTCATTTGAGTTTTAAACTTTCTAGTCTTTGAATGTTTTTATTATTTTTAACCTGATTGTACACTGACCCTGAGTTTTTTGAAACTCCAATTAAAATGAGTTGTTATTACTACTTTAAAAACTCTCCATTTGGCTCCTCATTGAATGTAGCATCCCTTTTACGATTCTGCTTATTATTTTAAATCTCTTCATGGTCTGGCTCCCTCTTTTATTACTGAACTCCTCTCTCCAAGGTTTGCAGAATCTCGTGGCTTGTCGGAAGATAGAATGTAAAATCCGCCTTAGAGGATGGAATTAGGTCTGTAGATGACCGGTGGCATGTAGGTCAATGTGTAGGTGAAAACTGACCATTCCTGGACGTTACACCTTATCATCTCCTGCGCTCATCAGGTCAGCTGACCAGCTCCTCCTGTCGGTCCAGAGATCTCGTTGTAAGGCTCGTTCTCAGTTTGTGCATCTGAGCTGTGGAATGCTTTACCTCTCAAAATCTGTCAAGCCCCCTTCTGTCTAAATGTTCACCTCTCACATAAAAACTCACGTATTTCCCTTTGCTTTTGGCTCAGTGTAAACCTGAGTAGATTGTTTCTCCTTTTTCTGATTTTACTTTTAAGTTGCTAAAACTTCTACCTTGTTGTGTTTTGCTGCTTATGGTTTTTAAACAGAGCTCTACTTAATGTGTTGCTTTTACATTTTGCTACTGTTCAGTACTTTGTGTACTGCTGTGTCTGGTAGTACTATACAAAGAAAATGGTATGGTATGTTACGGTAAACTCAGATGGTTTCCTAAACAGCTGGTTGTACAAAGTGACCTGACAGGATCAGTTAGAGTTAACTCCTCAGTGATTGTTGAGTATTTTAACTCTAAACCTTGAGCTCTGAGTCATTACCATTTTTCCAACAATGATGATTTTGGGCCCCAGCTGTTTGTGGACGGCAAAAATGTGGATCAGACGCAGAGTGAAGACCATATAGTCCACGGCCATGATGGATCGCCCAAACTGATAGGACAAAGGAAACATCCTGCAAATGAGAAACAGTCAGTCAGCCAGTGGTCACAACTCCGCAGGTCCACACAGCTTCACTAAATCAGCCAGATTTACACCACTGGTTCAGGTGATATAATCTCCTCAAGGGGATTAGGTAAGAACTGTCAACAGCATGAACAATGTTATTAGTATAGATTTTGATTAAGGTTGGGTCCAGTATGGACCCTTGAGGAGCGTCCTTAGATAGAGGTAGAAGATTGGTAACCCTGTGTTCTCACTGTTTGTGTACGACCTAAGATATAACTTCTGAACCATGCCACAGATGCCTGAGAAAGTCCTTTATGTTTGAGTCTGCTAACTAAGATGTTATGGTCCACAGAGTCAAAGGCTTTAGCCAAGTCAGCAAACACAGCCACACAATAGTCCTTATTGTCAATGGCACATATGATGTCATTTAGCACTTTAAGTGTTGTAGAGACACATCCATGGCCAGTTCTGAAGCCGGACTGCATGGGGGAAATAATACTGCTGGATTCCAGATAGTGAGTTAGCTGTTTGTTGACTAACTTTTCAATGACTTCAGAGAGGAGAGGCAGGATAGAGATAGGCCTATAACAGCTGCGGTCTGAATGATCTCCCCCTTTAAAGAGTGGAGTAACAGATGCAAATTTCCAGTCCTGTAGAAATGCACCAATTTGTATGGACAGATTATACAGATGGGTAATAGGTGCAGCAGTAACACCTGCTGCTATATTCAGAAAGAAAGGGTCAAGAGTATCCGGTCAGGCTGATTTATTTGTATCTAAGCTGTGTAACTCGTTAAGTAACTAATTTACCTGAAACGATTGAATGGAGAAACGGGAACTGGGTGTGGAGAGGGAATCGTTGCATATAGCTGAGTCGAGGTCAGAGACCTCAGAGATGTGTGAAGCTGTTGCAAAGGCATGACCAGACTTGATAAAGTGATTATTGAAAGAATTTACCATTTTATTTCTTTTTCTAACTCCATTCGGTGTTTCACTATGGGGAATCGCCCTGGCGTGACCAACTACGGAAGCTCCAATGACATCACGTCTGTCCCTGACAGACCGGTTGTGCCATGCCCAGGCTCCGCCCACCCAGTATATCCACGGCCAACCAACCCCTCCTACTCATTCTTGCTTTCTTCCCGTGAGAAACTACACTTTGCTCCCTCAGCGATTTTCAGGCTATTTTGATTAGCTGCTTAATTGTTCCCAGGCGTACCGTGAGGATACATCACCAAACGCAGTCCCAACGCTGTCTGGATTGGTGCTGAGTAAGTGCTTCTAAGTCAATTGGTACACTTCGATAGGCACAGTCACCGCGTCATGGCGAACTACTCCCACAGCTACTCTGTTGTCATTGACGGAGTGGTATTAGCGAGTGTAGCTCAAGCTAACGCGTTGAGGCGAGCTTGTCTTTTGCTTGCTAATGAGTTACTTTGGTGCAGCTAAGGTGTCATGACGAGTTGCCCTACATGTAAAATAGCGTTTTAGTTGCAGACTTACCTCTGCTAACTGCTTGCTAATGCTCTTTCAGGCTAACGTGTCACAGCTAGTTGGATTTTCAGCGATGGCTTCCACACCTACCCCCACCGACGGGTCGGAACCGAAGGCTAAAGAGGCCGCATCCCGCCTGTGCCTGGCGTCATGTGGGGCTTCTATTTCAGGCATCCTATGTGCATAGATTGCATGGGTGCTGCTCACGCCCAGGCATCACTGGCTAACCCGCAGACATGCCCTCACTGCTTCTCCATGCCGGAGAAGATAAGGGAAAGGAGGCTTAGCGTGGTAACGGCCGGGACCCAGGCCTCGGCTCGGGCACGCCTGTAGATGCAGGTGACAATCATCAGCCACGAGCCTCCACAAGCTGGGTGGATATGATGGAAGAGGAGCCCCCGCTACCACCTCTGTTCGAGGGGCTGGTGGACAGCGGGCTGCTCGATGCGGGTGATGAGGAGGCTGGAGGTGATGCGAACTCAGACCTCCTCGGCTTGGACATAGAAGAGGAGGAAGAGGATTCCACCTTCCCCGCTCAACACTCTAGGCCGTCTAGCGGCACTGAGGTGGCATCACTGGGGGTCGCCGATCTGTACGAGGTTTGCAGACGAGCAGCGGCAAAGCTCAACATTCAGTGGCCTGCAGCCCAAGGGGCAGAACGAGACCTGTATGATGGTAAGAGGCTCCCACTATTCTCTGCTCCACCCAAGCAGCTCTTGCCGGCTGTCCCAGCATGCATGAGAGAAACGAGCCGTTACTGGTCTAGCCCATTTAAGAGCAAATTCCCCAACAAGGGATCCTCCAAACTGGAGGTGCATGGGATGGGGGAATTGGGGCTGGCCGAACCCCCCAACGGTGGAGCCTTCAGTGGCATATCACCTTCATCCCAACCGCAGATCCATGTCAGCATCATCCAGCATCTCTCTCCCATCTAAAACGGATCGTCTCACGGCATCCATTTTTCAGAGGATGTACAAATATGTTGGCCAATCTGTGTGTTCCCTCAACGCGGTTACTCTCTTGTCAGCTTATCAAGGAGAAATCCTGGAGGAAATGGGTCGTCAGCTGGACTTCGGGGCACCTAACTCAGTTTTATGTCATGAAATCTGTGTGGTGAATGATCTCATCCTGCACTCTTCTAGAGGAGCAGTCCAGGGCTGTAGACGTGTGATGGGATTGGCGGTTTCGGGTGAGAGAGCCTTGTGGCTAAACCTGTCAGGCCTAGGTGACACCCAGAAAGCTGATGTAATGAATGCAGCATATGACCCTACCAAAGGTCTCTTTGGCCCTGCCTTGGAGAAGATGTCTGAGACAAGTACCCGCAGAAAGCAGGAAGTGGAGGCCTTCATTCTCTGCTTGCCTCGTAAACATAACCCTCAGCCACCTCAGGCACCCAAGCCTGGGTTTGTGGCAGCAGCCTCAGCGGCAAAGGGTCAACAGGGTGGGGCTAGACTACAGCGATCAGCAGGTGGTCAGCCAAACAATGCGGAGAACCCTCGCCCATGGGAGAAGCACTCCATTGCAGCAGCAGCCACCAAGAACCGCTCGTTTCACCCTAGCAAGGGCAAGAGGAAGAAGACATCCTAGTTGCTCTTGCTTTTCCTCTCCAAAAGAAGAAGAGGTTTTCAGAGGAAGAAAACAGACCTCTATGTTCAGGTTTCAGACACTCCTGTGGTTCCCAGCCCAGCAGAAGTTTTGTTCACTCCTCCCTCTTCAGTTCAGAGAGACGAGTGTGTGGAGCAGAAAACCCAGTGTCACCAAACACTTTTCAGTTTTCAAATGAGCACACAGTCAGTGTCACCAAGCACTTTGTTCCCAAATGTGTGCAAAAATGTTCATGGGGATCGTTTAACAATAAAGACAGCCTTTCTGCAGCCAGGCATTCAGCCAAGGGCAGACAGCTCTCCACAAAAAAGAAACAAGCCCCATCAGGTCCCTCTGCGCCCAGCAGATGACTCTCTCACTCTTCCCACGGGACGAGTCGAGGCTGCTCAGGTGACGGAGATGATGTCACCCAACAGCGGCTCACTTTCGGCTCAGGCTGAGAGGTGGCGCGCATGCGTAGCTCCCTCTTGGGTTCTGATGATTATTCGTTGGTGTTACAGGCTTCAGTTTGCCTCAAAACCGCCCTGTTTCAACTGTATAATAAAATTGTCAGCGGCAAAAGATGATTTGGCGCATATCCTGGAAGACAAAATCGCTTCACTGTTGAACAAAAAAGCAATAAGGATGGCGCCGAGCGACAAGGCCCACCAGGGTTGTTATTCACGCTATTTCCTCATTCCAAAGAAGTACAGGAAATCTCTGTCCCATTCTCGACCTGCGTGTGTTAAACAAACACTTACGCAAGTACACTTTGAGAATGTTGACTCACAAAGCACTCTGCCGTTCCGTCCGCCCAGGAGATTGGTTTGTCACGATCGATCTCGCGGATGCCTATTTTCACATCTCTATTTATCCTCCATACAGGACATTTCTCAGGTTTGCCTATCAGGGCACCATCTACGAGTTTCAAACCATCCCGCTCGGGCTGTCATTAGCACCGAGGGTGTTCACCAAGTGTGTGGAGGTGGCGGTGTCCTCATTGAGGACTTGCTAGATCAGAATTTTCTCTTACATAAACGATTATCTGATTTGCACTCCCTCCCGGGAGCAAGCAGCCAGTGACGCCCGAGTGGTGTTGAACCATCTGACCGACCTGGGGTTCAAAATAAACTGGACAAAGAGCAGTTTATTCCCCAGACAGTGCACAGAATATCTGGGTCTTCAGATAAACTCGCTCTCTTATCGCATTTCGCTGTCAGAAGAGAGGATCGCGTCCTTCACACAGTGTGTCGCATGTTTTCAGCTAGGAATCCATGCATCGTACAGACTTTGCATGCGCCTTCTCGGCCTCATGGCATCGATGATTTCTGTGGTGCGACTGGGGCTTCTTATGATGAGAGATGTTCAGCGGTGGGTGAGGTCGTTAAGACTGTGCTCCCGCCGTCATCTCCACCGCAGAGTGAAAATAACTCCGGCGTGCATGCCGGCTCTCCAGCCTTAGAGAGACTGAGCAGTTCTCACAATTGGGGTTCCGCTAGGAGCGGTGGTGTCCAGAGTTACCATGACGACTTACAGGTTGGGGGCCACCTTGATGGGGAAAGTAGTGAACGGTGTTTGGTCACGCAGTTTGAAACGGGTTCACATAGATGTGCTGGAACTCCTAGCAGTGTTTCTAGCTTTAAAGCACTTCCTGCCCTACTTAAGGGACCGTCATGTCTTAGTGAAGACAGACAACACCACAGTGGTAGCTTATATCAACCGTCAGGGCGGGACACGCTCTCTACAGCTGCACTCACTAGCCAAGGAAATAACTGTGTGTTGCAGCTCCAGACTCCTCTCAGTCCGCGCAACACTTTGCCTCATGGGAAAGCGCCCACGGTCCACTCTTCTTCTCCCTGACAGACGCGGATGCGCCTCTGGGAGTCGACACATTGGCTCACCAGTGGCCGAGAGTGCTGCTGTATGCATTTCCTCCTCTCAGTCTGATTTCCTCCATTCCAATAAGAGTAAGGGAACAGGGCCTGTCCATATGATCTTGGTGGCTCCATTGTGGCCATCCAAGACGTGGGTGGCAGAAATAATCCAGATGCTTTGGGACAGACCGTGGCCCCTGCCTGTCCGCAGGGATCTCCTGTCCCAAGCCAGGGGAGAGATTTATCACCCTCACCCAAACCGCTTGTCTCTGTGAGCCTGGCCTGTGAGAGGTGGAATCTGAGCGTGGCAGGCCTGCCCCCAAGTGTCATTGACACCATTCAAAACTCTAGGGCCCCCTCAACTCGCTCTCTTTACAGCTGTAAATGAAGGGTTTTTGTGGTGTGGCTTGAAGAAAAACATGTTATCCCATTTCAGTGCTCTGTGGTGGATGTACTCTGTTTTTGCAGAGTCTGATAGACAAGAGTAAAGCTTTCTCTACTATTAAGGTTTCTCTGGCTGCAATTTCTGCATGCCATGTGGGGTTTGGTGACAAACCAGTGGGACAACACCCGTTAGTGAGTCACTTCATGAAGGGTACTCGCTGTAAGCTACCAGTCTTTAGGCCTCTAGTACCACTGTGGGACCTCTCTCTTGTTCTGGAGGCCCATCATCCTTTTGAACCGGTAGATGGGGCTGGATTGAAATTTCTCTCTTTACAAACTGCACTGCTCTTAGCTTTAACTACAGCAAAGAGAGTGAGTGACCTTCAGGCATGGTCAGTCAGTCCCTCGTGTATACGGTGGGCCCCTGGTTACACTAAAGTGTGTCTGCGGCTCAGTCCAGCTTTTTTGCCAAAAGTAATGGAGTCGTCTTATAGCTGCTCTCCTGTGGAGCTGCTGGCTTTTCACCTACCTCCTTTTTCCTCAGCAGAAGAGCAGAAGCTTCATTGTCTCTGCCCTGTTCGAGCTTTAAAGGTTTATATGGACTGCTGGTCTCAGAAAATCAGAGCAGTTGTTTGTTTCTTGGGCCACGGCCCATAAGGGGCAAGCCTGTGTCTCGCCAGAGACTGGCACACTGGATTGTAGAAGCAATCAGCCTTTCATATAGGTGCAAGGGTGCTGAACCCCCTGAGGGAGTGAGGGCTCATTCTACAAGGAGCATGGCCACATCTTGGGCCCTGTTTCGTGTTGTGTCAGTCCAGGATATTTGTGCAGCAGCTAGCTGGGCCACACCGCAAACTTTTGGGTGGTTTTACAGGCTGGATGTGTCTCAACCTTCACTGGCGCATTCAGTGCTGGAGGCAGGATGCACAGCATCTGCTTAGTGGTTAAGCTGAATTTTGCTGCAGCTCGCTTCGGGATGGACATGCAATCCGGGAGTGGGCCATATCTCCCAAAGTGAAACACCGAACGAAGTTAGAAAAAGAACGTAGGGTTACGTTATGTAAACCCCGGTTCTTTGATAACAGAGTGAGGTGTTTCACTAACAATTCCCATCTTTCATTAACGGTAAGAAATCTTACAAATGAGTAGGAGGGGTTGGTTGGCCATAGATATACTGGGTGGGCAGAGCCTGGGCACGGCACAACCGGTCTGTCAGGGACAGACTTGATGTCATTGGATCTTCTGTAGTTGGTCATGCCAGAGCGATTCCCCATAGTGAAACACCTCACTCTGTTATCAAAGAACCGGGGTTCACATAACGTAACCCTACGTTTTATCTGAGACAACAATGCCCTCAGATTTGATTAAATTTGACAAGTTTGAGGACCTATTGGTATTTTCCATATTCTTGACAGTCTGCCAGAACTTTTTGGGGTCAGAACTACTCATCAGAAACTAGTTCTTATAATACTCAGATTTTGTTTTCTGATTGACTTGGTACATTTGTTTCTTATAGATCTGACGGATTGCCAGTCCCTGATATTCTTGGATGTCTTTGCCAAGATTGATGTTTTAGATGAATCGATTCTGAAAGTTCAGTGTTGATCCAGTGAATGAAATGATTTTTAACTCTAACTTTTTTAAACGAGCATGTCTATCTAAAATCAAGATAAGGGAGTTTTTTAAATGTGACCAAGCATCCTCAACAGTAGGAATGAGGTTAATTTTATGCCATTGTTCTTTCGCTAAGTCCAGTGAAAAGGCCTGCTCATTGACGTCTTTAAGCATTCGTTCACTGATAATTAGGGGAGGTTGCTTGATGTTTGCACCATTACGGACACAAGCAGTAATACAATGGTCACTAAGGCTTTGGCAAAAAACTGCATATAGTATTTAGTAGTTCTGTTGGTGAGAATTTGATCAATTAATGTTCCAATTATTGAATAACTTATTGGTAAATCTATTCAGATTAGATCGTACCTGGCCAATAGGAAGAACTGTATGAGGGTGGGAGGTTTTCCCTCAGAATACTCTGATTAACCCTGGGGTGTACCACAGGGCTCAATATTGCGGCCTTTGTTGTTTTCTATTAACATCTTACCCCTAGGTGACATCTGTCATAATTTTTGGAGTCCACTTTCACCTTTATGCTGACAATTGCCATTTCTACTTGCCTCTGGACAAGTCAGGAGATCCCTCAATTTGTAATCTTATGAAATGTTTGACTGAGATCAAGACTTGGACGAGTGAAAATTTTTGTGCTTAAATTATCAGAAGACAGAGGCTGTATTGTTTGCTCCTAGTGGACATACACATTCCTCTCTAATTGACTGCGGGTCATTCAATGGCCAGCTGAGTGCTTCAGTGACTAATCTTGGTGTTAAACTAGACAGTGACCTTTGGTTTGACACCCACATTAATGGAGTGATCTCCTCCTCTTTCACCTTCGTCGGCTATCGAAGGTCAAACCATTCCTATCACGGCAGGACCTTGAGATGGTAGTCCATGCTTTTATTATGGTGTGGTTGGATTACTGTAACTCAGTTTTCTTTGGTGTGAGCAAGGGCTCAATATCCAGGTTGCAAATAGTACAGAATGCTGCTGCCAGATTCTTAGACAGCAAGAATAAGCACGATCACATTACCCCTGTCCTGGCAGCCATTCACTGGCTGCCCGTTGATGTAAGGATTCGTTTTAAGATTCTTTTGTATGTTTTTAAAACGTTGAATGGTCTGATGCCTCCTTACTTTGCGTCGTTGCTTCAGCCGCACACCCCTGCTTGGTCACTCCACTTGAAGAACCTTATGCTGCTCTCGGTCCCAAGATCGCGCCTAAAGACGTCTGGTGACAGGGCCTTTTCTGTGGCAGGTCCTAAGCTTTGGAACGAGCTTCCTCTCAGCTCAAGGGTCTCCATCTCTGTGGCGGGTTTTAAGGCAAGGCTGAAATCCTACTTTTATGATCTGTCTTTTAATCTTTCTAACTAGTTTTTATTGTTATTACTTAAGGTTTCGTTAGATTTTAGTGTTTTTTGTTTGTTTATCTGATCCATTGTTTTTATTCTTCCTTTATTTGACCCAATGTTTTTTATTCTTTTATGTTTTATTGATCTGTGAAGAGCCTTGGTGGCATGCTTTTTGCCTGTAAGGCGCTATATAAATAAAAGTTGAGTTTAGCTGAACCTAGTCGGAGATTGCACAATCTGGGAGAGGTTTAACCCTCTGGAGGCAGGTGTTGCAGATGTGCAACGTTAAACCCTGCCTACCTGGTTACTCCACATACAGGTGCTGGCCAGTAAATTAGAATATCATCAAAAGGTTGAAAATATTTCAGTAATTCCATTCAAAACGTGAAACTTGTACATTATATTCATGCAATGCACACAGACCAATGTATTTCCGATGTTTATTACGTTTAATTTTGATATTTATAGGTGACAACCAATGAAAACATCAAATCTGGTATCTCAGAAAATTAGAATATTCTAAAGGCCAATGAAAAAATGTTTGTTTCTCTAATGTTGGCCAACTGAAAAGAATGAACATGAAAAGAATGTGCATGTATAGCACTCAATACTTAGTCGGGGCTCCTTTTGCCTCAATAACTGCAGTAATGCGGCGTGGCATGGACTCGATCAGTCTGTGGCACTGCTCAGGTGTTATGAGAGCCCAGGTTGCTCTGATAGTCGTCTTCAGCTCCTCTGCATTGTTGGGTCTAGCGTATTGCATCCTCCGCTTCACAATACCCCATAGATTTTCTATGGGGTTAAGGTCAGGCGAGTTTGCTGGCCAATCAAGGACAGGGATACCATGGTCCTTGAACCAGGTGCTGGTGGTTTTGGCACTGTGTGCAGGTGCCAAGTCCTGTTGAAAGGTGAAGTCTGCATCCCCATAAAGTTGGTCAGCAGCAGGAAGCATGAAGTGCTCTAAAACTTCCTGGTAGACGGCTGCATTGACCCTGGACCTCAGGAAACAGAGTGGGCCAACACCGGCAGATGACATGGCACCCCACACCATCACTGACGGTGGAAACTTTACACTGGACCTCATGCAACGTGGATTCTGTGCTTCTCCGCTCTTCCTCCAGACTCTGGGTCCTTGATTTCCAAAGGAAATGCAGAACTTGCTTTCATCAGAAAACATAACTTTGGACCACTCAGCATCAGTCCAGTCCTTTTTGTCCTTGGCCCAGGCGAGACGCTTCTTGCGCTGTTTCATGTTCAAGAGTGGCTTGACACACGGAATGCGACACCTGAATCCCATGTCTTTCATGAGTCTCCTCGTGGTGGTTCTTGAAGCGCTGACTCCAGCTGCAGTCCACTCTTTGTGGATCTCCCCCACATTTTTGAATGGGTTTGTCGTCACAATTCTCTGCAGGGTGCGGTTATCCCTAGAGCTTGTACACTTTTTTCTACCACATTTTTTCCGTCCCTTCGCCTGTCTGTTAATGTGCTTGGACACAGAGCTCTGCGAACAGCCAGCTTCTTTAGCAATCACCTTTTGTGTCTTGCCCTCCTTGTGCAAGGTGTCAATGATTGTCTTTTGGACAGCTGTTAAGTCAGAAGTCTTCCCCATGATTGTGGTGCCTTCAAAACAAGACTGAGGGACCTTTTAAAGGCCTTTGCAGGTGTTTTGAGTAAATCAGCTGATTAGAGTGGCAGCAGGTGTCTTCTATATTCAGCCTTTTCAGAATATTCTAATTTTTTGAGATACCAAATTTGGAGTTTTCATTAGTTGTCACTTATGAATATCAAATTTAAATGTAATGAACATTGGAAATACATTGGTCTGTGTGCATTGCATGAATATAATGTACAAGTTTCACGTTTTGAATGGAATTACTGAAATATTTTCAACCTTTTGATGATATTCTAATTTACTGGCCAGCACCTGTATGTATTTCATGAGCATTTTTAACTCAGAAGTACCCCTGAAGGACTTAGTTGTTCGTCCTTTTATCAGAACTTATTTTGAGCCTGAGTGGGTTAAAGCATGCAGCTCAAGTTGCAGGGAAATTGATGGCTTGGGCATGTCCCAGTTGGTTACCTAACCACAAGAATTCAGACAACAAGAATTCAGAGGAGGCGTAAGAGGAAATAAATTCACTGAGACCACCAGACAGGGCACAGGCAGAGGCAGATTGGGGTCTGCATCAGCAACCAGAGTAGTTTTTTTGAGGGAGTAATTTTCAGTAAAAGCAGCTCCAAATGTTTGGGGAAGGATTTAGATAACATGACTGAACATTGCAAATGGTTTTTAAAGTAAATAGCAACCCCCCACCCTTGGACGGTCTATCATGACAAAATATATTATAACCAGGGATAGACACGGCAGTCAGGCACTGACTTCTTCAGCCACGTCTCTGTAATGACTAAAATATCAGGTTTAGCTGTCTAAATTCTAAAGTGTTACAGCCAAGAAGGCAGAGGATGGTAGTCACTCAACTGTGGTTTTCTGGTTAAAAGTGCCCGGCAACCTCCGCTAGCTTTGGTTAGCTCAGTTAGCTCGTAGCTGCATCAGCTCAGAGTTTGATGGGTGTCAATCATCTGCCCCCACTCTCATAGCCTCTTTCTCAGCTGCAAATTGACACAGTGTGTGACTCGACTAAGTTGGCAGTAGTCGGAAACGCCCACTGAGCTCATTTCAGCT
Organism: Nothobranchius furzeri; assembly: GCF_043380555.1. Taxonomy (NCBI): domain Eukaryota; kingdom Metazoa; phylum Chordata; class Actinopteri; order Cyprinodontiformes; family Nothobranchiidae; genus Nothobranchius; species Nothobranchius furzeri. The sequence continues at coordinate 13,687,052 of NC_091758.1, read as the reverse complement.
CTTGAGAAACCCACAAGTGATGGCACGGAGGCTCCAGCCATTTTGTATATAGATTCTATTGTTACAACCCAGACAGGAAACTAATGGCGCTTACAGATTAGCGTTGGCACGGCCGGGGTTTGGTGGGGCTGGATGGCGTGAGTTCGGTCTCAAACAGGAGGTGTAGTTTTCACATTTTAATCCGAAGGACCTCTCAAGAATGCAACAATTCCAGAGCCCGTGGGTGGTGTTTAATACACGCAGGAAAGTTTGCGGTGTCCTCCATTATAAGATAAACAAAGGCGGGAATGAGCTGTGTTGCTTTGGGAGACACACACACTGCTTTCTCCACTGAGCAGCTGTCTGTCTGCTCGCTGCAGCTGTTACACACCTGCTTAGACTCTATCAAAACCTGGATGGCTGGGAGCGTTCTTCAGCTGAATGAAGATAAGACTGAGCTCCTCATCTGTGCCCCAGACAAGCTGGTTCCCAAAGTCAGAGACTCTCTTGGTCAGCTTGCTCCCCACACCAAACCTTCTGTCAGGAATCTTGGTGTGACCTTTGACCCAGCTCTCACCCTGGATTCTCATGTCAGTTCTCTTGTTCGCTCATCCTTCTTCCATCTCAGGAACGTTGCTAAGCTGAGTCCCATTCTGTCCCGCTCTGAACTTGAGACAGTTCTCCACACCTTCATCTCCTCATGCTTAGACTACTGTAACTCTCTTTTCACGTGTCTGAGCAGAACCTCCGTGAACCGTCTACAGGTGGTTCAGAATGCCTGTGCTCGGCTTCTGACCAAGTCCTCCAAACACACCCACATCACCCCGCTTCTCCTCCAGCTTCACTGGCTTCCAGTCAACTTCAGGGTTCATTTCAAGATCCTGGTTCTGGTCTATAGGGCCTTACATGGACAAGCACCATCTTACATTGGTGATCTTCTTAGTCCCTACACCCCCAGCAGGTCCCTGAGGTCCAGTGACCAAAGCCTACTGGTTGTGCAGCTCCAGGCTAAAGGTCAAAGGTGACAGATCATCTGCTGCTGTGGCCCCCAGACACTGGAACTCTCTCCCCCTGAGCCTGAGATCAGTGGACTCAGTGGTCTCCTTTAAGAAGCAGCTGAAGACTCATGTTCAGAATTAGGTGTGACCTTCATCTCCACCCTCTACTTATTCTGCTCTTATTTCACCTTTCCCGAGATCCACTGATTTCCCTCTTTCCTATTTGTTTTCTCTCTCCCGTTCTTTACATTATTATAATTTTTTTTAATCTCAATTTAAATTGTTTTTGTCTCATTTTAACCCTTTGATGCATAATGGTCACTATAGTGGACAGGTACTCAAAACTGTTATTTATTTGTTTTGCTATTAAGCACAGCTGTTGAAGACTTAATTGCATTTGAGCCCCTCCATTTGGACTTCAGTAAGCCAAGCCAACATATTTCATGCTCAGAATGCACGCTGTCCACTGAGGTGGACACGTAATAAATTATTTGTAAATTATAAAATTTTACAAAAAAATATTTGTTGAAATTTGTTTCATTCTCACCTAAAGACGAATGACAAAAATTGTTTAAAAAGGGTTAAACATATTTTAAATCTTTTCTGTACTTTAAATGAAATATTTTTTCGTGAAGCTCCTCGTGATTTTTATATTTAGAGGCGCTATAGAAAAGATCGTTTTCTTTCTTTCTTCTTTCGCCTGGGTGAGAGCTCTGATGCAGAGGACACGCACACACACACACACACACACACACACACACACAAACACACACACACACACACAGACACACAGACACACACACAGACACACACACAGACACACACACACACACACACACACACACACACACACACACACACACACACACACACACACACACACACACACACACACACACACACACCTCACTCTCCCGTTCCCACTGTTTGGCAGCTCTGTGCTTCAGACAGAGAAGTTTACTTAACAACGTCCAGCATGAATAAGTTGCACAAGCAGGAACCCCCGCTGGCTGACTCTACTTGCCAGTCGGAGGCGGTGTGCGTAATTTCAGCCAGCCAATCAGTCCGCAGCGTCACCTCAGTCCCAGTCTGGGAGGAGGTCTGAAAAAAAAAAGAATCGCCTCGGAATCGAAAAAGCAAATCTGACCTGTGTGTGAAACCAAATTCCGATCCTATAAGGTACCGTAACAACGCTAATGTGTAAGCGCCATAAAGAAACAAGACTTTAGTTCTGAGTGGATGTAAGGATATCTGAAGCTTTTGTAGCTGGGTTTTTTTTACTCTTACCTGCAGCAGACAGCCAACAGGAACAGAGCAATGGCTGTGAGGTCACACTTGTTCCAAATATCTTGGATGTAGATCTTCAGACTTTTTAGCACCAACAAATCGCTCACAGAGAAGGACTGGACAGGAGGAGAGAAAATACAGGAGTTGCTGACAAATCCAATTGATTTGTTCATTTTTAACGTGTGTGTGCTGGTGGATAAACAGCTAACCTGTCGAATCTCTTCACACACTAAGGTGAAAACCCAGAAGTAAAGAACTAATTCCAGACAGGAGGGGCCATCAGGGTACGGGGGCTGGAAGTCGACCAATAGAACGTAGGCAAACAGACATAGGAAGAGGAAGTACATCAGCACGTTTCCCAGGAAGGAAGTAACAGGCGCGTACCAGAACTGTTTCCACCTCAACACAATGAACTGGCAATTGTAGCTGGGTGGCATAGAATCTGGTAAAAATAAAGTAAATGAGTGAAAACGGGTAGAAGTCACCTGAGCAGCCAACACACCCAACCATCAAGCAACATCAGAACATCCATCCTAACCCACCATGTTTTTGTCTTTTCAGTGGTCGTTTCTCTTCTGCTTCGTCTTCACTGTGACAAACCAGACAACCACAGAGTTCAGTCAGGAACAACAAACCCAACATGATGCTCTGATCCGTGTGGATGTGTGTGTTTACTTCTGTGTAACGTCAAAAAGAGAGAGGGCGGTGTCCCCTTTTGAGATGCCCGCAGGGATAGTCAGCGGTTTAGCCTCCTCCTCTCGTTCCCTGCAACACAAACATGACTCATTACCCTATGGCAAGCCAAACACCCTGGCTAACAAACAATACACAGCTAGTTTCTACACATTCTGCTTCCAGGGACCAACATTTCTCATAATGTTTCTAATTAAGGGTTACTGAAGGTCTTTCAAAGGTAGTTTTCAACCAGGATTAAACAAGCCAAGGTTTTAGTATTACAGCACAGCAGAACAAAGCCAGAGGCCTGACCTGAAGCTGATCAGGCCTGTGTAGATGAGGGGGGGCAGGAAGAAGGTGAGTACAAGCTTCCAGACTTTGGTACTCCTCTGCATGTCTCCCCACCAGATCTGAGACAGCAGAGTCTACAGCAACGAAACACAACAACCAACAGACAACCTCAGACACACAGCCTTCATCAAACCGATGGAAGATGATAAAAGATTGTCTGGAACTTTTCTGGTCTGTAACAACATCCTGTCCTGTGTACTCATACCAGACTTCTCCCTACTGGTTTACCTGGACACCATCATGGCTGAAGAAGTGACGGGCGTCAGCTACTATGGCCATCTGCAGACACGTAGCTCCGCCCCACACAGGTGACTTTTTAATCAGGAGGGTGAAGGAGCGACTCTCGCTGCTCTGGTAACACTCAGCAAACACATCTGCAAAAATGAAATCAGCTGTTTTGGAGCAGCGTGGTGTGTGTGACAGCAGGAAGACCGGCTGATGATGAGGGACTATAACTCCACCGGGTTTAGCTAGCCTCTCATCCTGTGGGAACAGATCCCTACGCCTCTACTGTAGGAAAGTGTCAGGCGTACGTTTCCTGGATTTAAGTTTACCATTTGCCAGGTTTTCAAACTTCTGGGCCAGTTTCTTCATGGCCTGCTTGCTCTCAGTCTCATGCTCAAGCTTTGAAAGCTCTCTGAGGATCTTACAGCCTCCAAGAGCGCTCAGCACTGACTCCAAGGCCTGAAAAGAAGCAAAGATAAACTCACTGACATAAACCAGACTGCATGGCAGACACAACAGTTTTCAGGCTACATTCTACCAAGAAACCTCCCCCCAGAAAACCAGCATGTTCCTATTAAAGGTCCTGTTGAGCCTTTGCACATGACATTGCACCGGAAATGGGACCGCCTATTAGCCATGATGGACGACAAAGCAACTGTTTATGCACGTAGAAACTCCTGTGCAGCTAGTCAACACAAGCCAGGCTGTAGCAGTAAAACGGTAATAGGGTGCTGTGTGGTCGGCTGCACTAACAGATCAGGGTGTAAACTTTGATGGAGACAGAATACAGGAATGAACTACAGCGATAATGGACTAGCTGCCCTCAAAATATTTAGAGATTTGCAGCAAGCACGTTTTACTGGGTAAGATCAGCTTTCATGAGACAGACTGTGATGGAGCTGAAAAGAGAAACATGATGCGTTTACATTAATTATTTATAATCCTATATTTCACCACGGAGGATAAGTGTTACCATCCACTATAGTGAAGTGTGAGATAATTATTTGTTATAATGATATTGTTCCAATGTTTGTTGTCTGAGTGCAGAGCTGTCAGTCAGTTTGGTTACCTTGACAACACGTGGAAGTTTGAGGAGCAGCGTAGAGGAGGTTCTGGGGGTTGTTGTACTTGTCAATAATTGAATATGGACTGGAGTCAAGTTTGCGCAGCGTGTCTGTGGCTCTATAAATGGTCCCAGATCTCAGTGTAGCTCCAGAAGGATCTCCTTCAGGAATCAGATCAGAGTGCTCACACGGAGGGTGTGTTCCCTCTAGAGTGCATGCTCTGCCAAATCCTCCTATAACACCAGATCAGCCATGCTACAATGTCCGATTGCCGTCAGCCACAGGTTTGTTTGATTGGTTTTAGCACCAATTATGGAAAAAAGTTGTTTTTCCACCAAAGTAATTATTTATTGGGTAAAATAATCAGTGGATGAGAAACATGTTGACGACTGAGACCTTCAGTATTGCGATTTCCCAGTTCTACCTCTAGAAGTTGTTCCTACACATGGTCAGAAGTTTTCTTATATTTAGGAACTTTTCCACGCACAAGTACAAAATGATGAATACTACACAACGCATACTTTGTTCCTAAGCACGCAATACGCGCAGATCTGCGCATAAGTACAGTTGATGAATGAGGCCTCGGTATTTTGGCCGTTTGAGTGAACAATCTACATTTTGTTCGCAGGAAAGAATATAGGACAGGTTCTATGAACGAGGTCCCTGGAATTCGTTACCAGCTCAGCTGCCTTTTCTCGGCAGGTCAACCCGTGAACAGAGCGTTCTCCGTGGGAGGCTTAGTGGACGGATCATGCTGGCGTTAAACATGCAGTGAGTGTGAATCTGTGGTCTACGGCTGCGTACAATTTAGGGTTTCTCACATGTGGAGGGGGGGGGGGGGGGGGGGGGGTTCATTGACTAAAACTGCTTTATTTCCAAGTGTAAGGAATGGCTCACAAAACCAACGATAATGTTTCATCATATATTGTGCCTACCTTTGCTCCGGAAGGTGCAAAATATCATGATACAGGTCCTTCTAAAATGTACAACATAAGACAGGAGCCTCACCATTTCCCAGAAATAAATGGCCATTTCTCTGCGGTTTTGTAAGATGGCCCAGATAAAGAGTGCTGCCCAGGGTAAGGGGCACTGCATGTCCCGGTACTCACAACCACCTTGATGCAGTTTGTTGATATGCTGGGGTTAGGAAGAGACAGAACAGTCCCAGTCAGAATAAAGCTGAGCATCAGATACACACAACTGTGGTCCATGTGGAGTCTGAAAATTAACTTTGACACAAACTTTGGTGACAAAAAAAGACTCCAAAATGCATTAATTATTGTACAAAATTGTTTTTTTAGCGCCCAGTCTAGATGGGTCTCAATCAGTTGTTTGGAGTCCCATTCTATTTTTACTGTTTTGGCAGAATACTACAATTACATTTACAACCAGTCAAAAGCCTGGAGCTGGAGATGATTGTCTTAAAACATAAGCTACAAACAATCATAAAACCTGATGGATTTTTTCTGAAACAGGCTTGAGTGACCTCCTGTCCACTGACCTTTTGAGCCTTCCTAGTCGTGAAGCTGGCGTCAAAACCAAGGGGTTTAGCATAGAAAGGCTGACAGACGTCACCTAACAGATCTGACAGCAGGCGGGACACCTGCAGCAAGAAGACACACATTAATAAGGTCAGGAACGAAATTTGAATACTTTGAATTTTTGAGTGTTCACAAGGGAGTACCACAGGGTTCAGTTTCGGGACCCCTCTTGTTCATTAAGTATATTATTGATATAGGACAAAATGTGTCGGATGCTAATGTGCACTTTTACACTGATAACACAATCATTTACTGTTTTGGAACATCCCCCACTAAAGCTGTTGAATTCTTACAGAAACCTTTTAATGAGGTCCAACAAACACTTCTGCAGTTAAAATTGGTCCTCAGTGCTGACAAGACTAAGCTAATTATGTTTTCAAACTCTACAGAAAGACCTCTAAGTATGCCCTCAGTGATCACTCTTGAGGGAAATGTAATAGAGAGGGTCCACACATACAAATACTTTGGTGTCTATCTCAATGAGTACCTCTCCTTCAAACCCCATATTGAAAATCTTGTGAACAAACTCAAACTCAGGCTGGGTTTCTTTTTTCAAAATAAAGTGTTTTTCTTTTAAGGCAAAAAAAAAAACCTAGTTACTGCAACATTTCTGTGTATTCTGGATTATGGAGACCTTTTGTATATGAATGCCTCAGCAGTGTCTTGGTAAGATTGATGTAGTTTATTATGCCATGCTGAGGTTTATTACTAACTGTAGACCCAGTGGTAGACTCATGGTGAATTGTATCCTCGAGTGGGATGGCCTTCTTTATCCACCAGGAGGTTGGGACATTGGTACACCTTCATTTATAAGGCCATTCTTAGATTACTGTGTGAAGTGTAACTTCTCAGTCTGCGAGAAAAGGATTAGTTGTTACTTTGTGTTCCGTTTGCTCGCTCCGAACTGGGCAAAAGGGCTTTTGTTCACTCTGCTCCTTCTGCATGGAACAGGCTGCAGGAAAACTGGAAATTAACAGAGTTCATCTTCTTGACTACATTTAAAACCAGACAGAGAGCCCTTGAGATGGATTCCCTGTGTTGTAACTGCCTTCTGTAATTTTGTACATAAAATGTGTAACTGAAAGACTTGTAACTGTAACTGTAACCTCTTGGCCAGGACTCCCTTGAAAATGAGGTTTTACTCTTAATGGGACCTTCCTGGTTAAATAAAGAATAATTAAATAAAAAGTAACCGAAGAAATGCATCTTTAAATAATTTGGTTGGGATTGGTTCTAAAACACAAGTAGAAGGTTTAGATGAAGCTAATATTTTTGATAACTCTGAAAGCTCAACTGAATCAAAACGGTTCTAACACAGATGAGGTTCTACAGTTACCTCTGATGCTGCTTCACTTACTTAGGACAAAGAGATCATGTTAGGGAGGATGCTAATGATTTTGTTTCCTAAAGAATCAAATAAAATGTAATGTGTGGAACATGAGGTCTGAAAAAAGGTGGACCTGGTTCTCCTTACCTCATAGAGGCTGAGATCCTTCAGGGACGTAGTTGTAGTTAATGCACTCTGGGAATCCTTCTGAGGCTCTGCAGCTCTAGCCATGGAGAGATGGGACCCAGCCAGTTCCAGTCTTTCATTCAGACGTTTCTTCAGAAGAGCGTAAGCCAGCGAGCTATCTGACAGTGAGCGGTACAAGTTCTCCAAGCGCCCGTATGTCAGATAATCCAGAATGTTGAGACCGTTCTCACAGAAGAGACGCACAAACTGGGGCTTGTTATTGATCAGAGCATCTGTCATGGAGTCCTCCAGGTCCTTATACTGAAAGTGAGATTAACTGATCAAAACTCCTCTGAACCATGACTTTCTACAGCGTAACATGAAGCTGAAACTCTAAGCTTTAGTGCTCCAAGCAAAGTTTTACAGCCCTAACCCAGTATAGAGAGAAGGTGAATAGTGACATTCAGGGGTGAAAGAACAGAAATGTCCAGTAATCACTATGAGCACCACATGTTAGGAATCATTAAAGGTGTTATCACTTTAATTTTTATTGATAAGACAAATGATAAACACACCGTCCACTGGATGCTTCCATTAAAAAGTTCAGCTTTAGCGATGTCCACTCGGTTCCAGGCCACAGCCAGGTTCAGCTCATCCACGTACTCACTCGCCTTACTAGACACATGTTTACTGCCTACACACACACACACACACACACACACACACACACACACACACACACACACACACACACACACACACACACACACACACACACACACACACACACACGCACGCGCGCGCGCACGCACGCACGCACGCACACACACACACACACACTCAGAAAAATATACAATATACACTTCAAACACTTCCTGAAAATAGCTTTCTACAAGAATCCACGTGGTGCACCACACTGATGTGGAACAGAGCTTGTGTAATGAATACGCACCAGAATGGTGTGTCCTTGTACATTTGTGTAGGGGGTGCCTACAGTGGCGGAGCTTGATATGTGCAACATGTGCGGCCGAACAGGGCGGCAGTCTGGAGGGGGCGGCATTTAATTTCTTTTTTTTTTAATTTTTTTTATTTTATTTTTTTTTCTTCCATCAACCGATACATCAACAAAACATAGAAATCACATGTTCTTCATAATAATAATAGTGATGAGTGATGATAATAATAATATTTCTGTAATAAAAGCACAACAAAGTCATTGTTTGCGTTTATATTGGGATTTTATTGCGCCCCCTTGTGTCCGCCGCGCCTCTGTAGTGCGCTCTATAGCGCCCTTCATCAGGTGGGGGGCGGAGGGATCTCGGAGAGTGATGATGGAGGGATACAGGTACTGTTTGACATATCACCACTCACAAACATAATGGAGAAGAAGCGGTCGAAGCCATCTGGTGCCCAATTTCGGAAAAAAAGAAAAGAAGAGGAGGAGAAACGAGGAAAAGATGCAGGTATGCATCTCTTTATTATTTAGTTGGTATTTTTCCCGCCTGTCCCCCAACTTATTGATTAACTAACCTCTCTAATCTGAACGTTTTGCATGGTGCTATGATGATCCCTTCAAATGTCTTTTGCTAGCTTCTTACATTGCATGTATTTAGAACTACTTCCAACCGCTAGCTTTTTCTTTGTCAAATGAGCTTTTATGAAAAGCTAAGAGTGGGAAAACCGAAAGGCTGATAACCAAACGCTATCAAATTAAAATGAGTCTTTGAGAATTTTGCTGAAATACATTGACGGCGGGCGGCAGGTCTCGCGCCGGCGCCATTCGCCTTTCTATTTGGACTCGGGAAATGAGCTACGTATTATTTACCCCACGAAAAACGGAGCGGCAGCGGGCCGCTGGAGGTGCCCTGCTAAGATCCCGTTTATACTGTAAACTGCCATAACATAAAAACTATAATAGCTAGAGCGGTCTTTTTTTTAGCTGAAAGTTGAGACTGTCTCGCCTTTCAGCACTGTACAAGTCGATGATGTCATCGTGTTGTGTTGTGTGCTGCACACTGTGGCTATGTTTACTCACAGTGACCTTGAAGCAGAGTGGGAGAGTTGAAGAATTTAACCAGTTAAAATGGATTCATGGATATTTAATCAATAGTTGTGGCTCCTCTGGTCATTTAGTTCTTTGTCTGCCGTAGACATTTGCTGAATAAGGAAATAAAAACTTTAAATGACAAAAAAAATTAGGGAAAAACACTTGTTTTGTATTTTATCAATTATTAATGATTAATAGATTGTTGGTGTTTTAACTTTTGGTAAAGGAAAACACACATTTTCCAGGCAGCCCCAGTCTGGAGAAGTGATGGTGACATCAGCCGTTAAAAATAAATAATACTCTGAGGTTTTTATGAATAATTTGTACTTTTACTTGAGTATTTCTCTAACACCAGTACTTTTACTTGTAAATGAGTAATATTTTAGCAATGTAACAGTACTTGTACTTGAGTACAGATTTTCAGAATTCTTTCCACCACTGCTGAAAACTGTAAATGCTCATTGTAACATGTTAATTAAAATGCTGAAGCAACAGACGTGACATGAAGATTGTATTGTTTGTTTTATGCAACATCAGGAGCCCTACACAGATATTTTGGGATGACATCAGCTGCCACTGAGGACCAGCCATCTACCTCCACGGCTCATACCAGTAGGCCAGTATTTGAACTCGAGGAGGGACAGTCTGCTGGCACCACATCTCCCCAGGAAGATACTTTAGGTGTGTTTTGGACACGTGTGTGTGTCCAGCAAACATTTAGCTATAGACATTTAAATAGTATTTTCAAAGAATATGGGAATTGTTCCATATAGCATGTGGTGAGTTATGCTTCCATTTTCTGTCAATAGAGAGACCTACCAGTATATGTGAACTTGATGAGGGACAGCCAGCTGCCACGTCTCCCCAACAAGATATGTCAGGTAAGTTTTGCACAAGTGTGTGTGTGTGTGTGTGTGTGTGTGTCCTGCAAACATTAGAGAAATTTGAATGTCACATATTGTATTTTAATAGAATATGTGAAATGGTCCACATAGTAATGTGTTGAGTTACTCTTCTGTTTTCTGTCAATAGAGAAGCCTGAACGATCAACCAATGAGTCCCATTGAAGGTGATGATGAGCCTCTTTATTCAGACCCAGCCAAGTGGTCATCACCAATAACCGACAACATACGCACAGAGCTAGTTCGAAGAGGACCTACTAAGGTGCCAACTACTTTCATATTTCCCAGGAATGAAGGCGATGGCAGGTGTTGTCATCATCACTATTTCAGTAGAACTTTGACAAGTGGTGAGAAGGTGGCCAGGAGCTGGATGTTGTATTCAGTTAGCAAATGTTGTTATATATAATACACTCCACGCAATTTGAAACAAAGTTGTAGGTGTAATTTTGTTTCTTGTGTGTGTGTGTGTTTGTGTGTGTGTGTGTGTGTGTGTGTGTGTGGGGGGGGGGGGGGTGTCACGGAGTATCTCGCACAGGGCGCCATTTAGGCCAGCTCCGCCTCTGGGTGCCTAGTAGTGAATGTACCACCAGTTTAACCTGTTCTGCTGTATTGTAGCTAATGCTATGTTACACAGCATGTTACTTGATGGTGAATTACTGAGTCTACAGCACAATGTCCGTTTTCCTGTTTATTCCTGCATAAATTCCAGGGAGAAGCGCTACAGTAGCTAGGTGTCCAGCAGACAACGTCAGAAACATCAGTAATGTGCCCCGGAAGCTGAAAAAGTGCATAAATAATGGTAATGGTAAAAAGAAAGACCTTTATTGTCTCGAGGGAAATTATTTTGTCATGAGCATGCTCAGTGCAACAAGAAGGTCAGATTTAGGACAATAACATCAAATAGCTAAGTAGAATGGGGATGTGACAAACACACAGGAAGAATCAACTACAGAAGGAGGAAGAGTTAAGGTTGGTTTATGCTTGATGCGTCCGCGAGGTCCGCACGGCTCCGCGCAGTAAAGTTGCGTCATTTTAACAACCACGCCCCTCCACCGCGCCTCCGCACAGCCCAAAATTTCCGCACCGCGCACCTAGGAAATTTTCTAACCACGCGGACGGTCGGACGCGGAAAAACATGGCGGACTGGCAAGAACTAGTATGGCAGAGGTTCGTAAATACTGGCATTTGTATGATTCAGCTCTCAAAGATCACTGTGATCAACATGTTGTTAATAATTCTTGGAGAGAAATAGCTCGCACTGTCGGAAAAGACGAGGACGCTGTTAAAAAATGCTGGAATGCCATGTTGTAAACAACAGTAATTTCTACTTCTACTATGGTGTAGTGTTGGATGCATGCCGTAGAGCTCCATGCTGCCCCCTACAGTTTGGGAGAATATTGGCTCACCGCAGAGAAAAGCCGCATGAACCATAAACTCAGCAAGTTGTGAAGCGCGCTCCATCCGTGAGCCGCATCACCAAGCGGAAAGTAAATGCATCAAGCATAAACCAAGCTTTATGCAGCCTAATGTTACAGGCAGAAAGGATTTTCTGTGTTGTTCAGTTCTGCATTTGCATATGAACTGTTGATTCAACACATTTCTGTTTAAAAAGCTCCAATTCACAACAAGAGTCATCTCGAGTCACTTTAGAAAACAAACAATCCAAATGAAAATACTTATCATTGCACCACTTCATTATTCCAATTAGGGCTGGGCGATATGGACCAAAACCTATATCTCGATATATTTTAGCTGAATTCTGATACGCTAAATATATCTAAATATTTTTCCTCCTGTAAAATATTGACTACTGAACTCCCTTCAAGTAGTCTTGGGAAATTATATACATGACCTCATCAGCAGATTAAATACATATAAATGTATTCATTCTTGTCCAACATTAGCCTTAGTGTCTATTCTCTATCAGTTTGAGCTTTGGATACACTGGCACAGCTGTCTGTTAGCACACATGTAGGTTTATATCTTTATGTGATTTAAATGGTTCATTTTTATACTGTATTTGTAACTGTTTTTAATGTAAACCGGACCTTGACTCTGCATTAAAATATCTATCTATCTATTGAAAGAAAATACATAATGTTAGATCACACATGAAACTTACAATTCATCATCTGTATTTCAATCTTTATAATTTCAGTGTTCTTACGGTACTTTTAAACTGAATGATCTATACACGTTAAGTGCTTGTTGATCCTGAATGATTCACTTGTGGTCGGTACACCCTGGGTACACCCTAGCACTAGCACTGAGTTCTATCCATATTTGATTTATGAATGTTTATTTTACTAAGATTTCAGCGCATGGATGAGGAGCCGCAGGCTTTGTGATGGCCAGGTACCACTTAGATCAACTAAAATAGGTTCAAAGGGAAAAAGTCAGGCATTCCAAAGGAATCTGGGTAAATAAAGTGTGGATGATTGAAATACACTCACTTCTTGCTGATCAGAGATTTTAATGAACAGAGAAGGTGGAAAACTTTTTGAGGAGTTACAGAGGACCAGAGACGACATCTTTTTCTTCAACATAATTTTTCCTTTTACCTGTCCATGTGGCAGGGGTTAGGTGGTGCTCACACCTCACCCCTGCCACATGGACCTCAAGGGACAAACCATCAGTCCTGCTCAATGGTCAAGTTTCCTCACGGGGTCACACCCATTAGGACAGTGGGAGGGTTAACCCTAACGCCCCCCAACTGGGGGCTTCTACAGTTCCATGTCCCAAACATCTACAGCTGTCCACATTCTCCAAACACAACTCAAACCACAACCAAACAGCCCAGATGGGAAACAAGGCCATTTTAAACTGTAATAAATTAAGATACAATGATGATTGAACTTTATTTTAGAAGAGCATCTGACCTTCTCTGGTGTCTTCTGGAAAAAAAAAACCCTTGAACAAATGTAGTTGAGGACCCCTGGAATAAATAAAACAATGGACTAAATTTCCTAAATGGAATTTGAACTCACAACCTCCATCCTGTCAGCACTTTCACACAGGGCAGCTCTTCTAAAATAAAGTTCAAGTATTATTTTATCTTAATGTATTAAAATTTTAAAAATTGCTTTGTTTACAGTCTAAACTGGTTTGATTGTAGTTGTGATTGGGGAATGTAAACAATTACTGATATTTGGGACATGAAACTTTAAAGGCCCCCAATTGGGAGGCGTTAGGGCCCAAAGAAAAAAGGTCTAGGGTCCGTAACATTCATCACATCAATATTATTCCACATTGGTTACTGCCCCCATTCTAGATATAATCAATCTATCCTTAGTTAATGGGTATGTACCACAAGATTTTAAGGTTGCTGTAATCAAACCTTCACTTAAGAAGCCTTCTCTGGATCCAGATGACCCAATGAATGATAGACCAATATCTAACCTTCGATTTTTATCCAAAGTCCTGGAGAAAATAGTGGCCATCCAAGTATGTCAGCATTTAAACACTAATGCTCTGTTTGAGGATTTTCAGTCTGGTTTTAGAGAGTATCACAGCACTGAAACTGCATTAGTGAGAGTTACAAATGATATTCTCATGGCCTCAGATAAGAATCTTGTGTCTGTTCTAGTCTTGTTAGATCTCAGTGCTGCTTTTGACACAGTTGATCACAATGTTTTTTAGAAAGACTTGAACATGTTGTAGGGATCAAAGGAACAGCGTTAGGCTGGTTTAAATCCTACCTGTCTGACAGATTTCATTTTGTAAATGTACATGACAAATCTTCTTCATACTCCAGGGTTACTTGCGGAGTACCACAGGGTTCAGTGCTTGGACCAATTCTTTTTACTATATATATGCTCCCAATTGGTAAAATCATTAGACAGCATGGGATAAACTTCCACTGTTATGCTGACGATACTCAGCTATATTTATCCATTAACCCTGATGAACCTAATCGGTTAGGTAGATTACAGGCTTGTCTTGAGGACATAAAAAATTGGATGACTCTAAACTTTTTGCTTTTAAATCAAGACAAGACGGAAGTTCTCATCTTTGGACCAGAAATCCAGAAAAGGAAATTGCTTAGCCAATCGCCTGACCTTAATGGCATTACATTAATCTCCGAGAACAAAGTAAGGAACCTTGGTGTTATCTTTGACCAGGACATGTCATTCAAATCCCAGGTTTCACAAGTTTGTCGGATTTCCTTTTTCCACCTTCGGAATATTGCTAAGATTAGAAGCATACTTTCCAGGAGTGATGCTGAAAAAATAGTTCATGCATTTATTACATCAAGACTGGATTACTGTAATTCATTACTCTCAGGAAGTCCACAGAATGTAGTTAAAAAACTTCAGCTTGTCCAAAATGCTGCAGCTAGAGTTCTGATGAGAATTAGAAAGAGAGATCATATCTCTCCTGTCTTAGCTTCCCTACATTGGCTACCTGTTAAATTCAGAATAGATTTTAAGATCCTTCTTCTCACATATAAAGCTCTTAATAATCAAGGTCCATCATACATCAGTAATCTGATTGTTCCATACGTTCCTAACCGATCACTTCGCTCTCAGACTGCAGGTCTACTGGTGGTTCCAAGAATATCTAAACTTAGTAAGGGAGGCAGATCTTTTAGTTATCAGGCTCCTCTCCTGTGGAACCAGCTCCCAGCTTTAGTCCGTGAGGCAGACACTTTGTCTACTTTTAAGAATAGGCTTAAAACATTTTTATTTGATAGGGCCTATAGTTAAAATCTGATGTTAGCCTAAATCTGGACAAGTGGGGGAGTAGAGGGAGGTGGAGTGTACAGTCGGTAAAGACGGCTCTCCCTTGCCCTGCCTCCAACATGCCTACATCTAAATAGGATACATTATCCAGAGTTATCTCTGTAGTTATGCTGCTATAGGCTTAGACTGCTGGAGGACACACTGACCACTTTTCACACTCTACTGCTTTATTCTACAGTCTGCTCTTTAACTGTACTATTTTGTGCAATTTCAGCTGTTAACTTTATTTTCTCTGTAAGTGTTTTTCTCCCCAGAAGAAGCTACAATGATGTTCTGCTGAGCTGTGGTGGCCTCATGGAGGGGGCCATCGACTAGCACACTGCTGCTAACCACTAATACATTCTCTCTCTCCTGATAATAATTTTTTTGTTTTCATTGACTTTTGATGTGCTAATACTAGTTTATCCGTTTAATTATAGATCCACTAGGATAAATACAATAAAGTTTATCTTTCACCAAATACAATATTTACTAAGACATCACAATATAACTATAGACACATTACTTGTGTGTGTGTGTGCGTGTGTGTGCGTGTGCGTGTGCGTGTGCGCGCGTGTGTGTGTGTGTGTGTGTGTGTGTGTGTGTGTGTGTGTGTGTGTGTGTGTGTGTGTGTGTGTGTGTGTGTCTGCCTGCTCTGTCTTCTCGATCCCCAGTGAGTCGTGGAGGATGGCTGCTTATACTGAGCCAGGATTCTCTGGAGGTTTCTTCCTGTTAAAAGGGAGTTTTCCTCTCCACTGTCACTGCATGCTTGCTTAGTATGAGGAGTGCTGTATAGTCACTGACACTAATCAGTGACTTGATGCAATTTGCTGGGTTCCTTATATAGGAAACATTATTTCTGACTGGCTTAATGAAATGTGAATTGGAATGTTTATTATGTGAAGTGCCTTGAGACGACTCTTGTCGTGATTTGGCGCTATATAAATAAACTTGAATTGAATTGAACTTGAATCTCTATCTCTATTTGCATCCACTGCTCAGAGGATTACACTCCCGTATTTATTTATTTTTGGCTCTCCATAGCTGTTTCCTGACTGCGCGGGGGCGGGTTTGGCCCGTGACCGTCTCTCTACACAGCCGGATAACAGAACTGTGGTCAGCAGCCACGGTCAAAGGGCCAGCTGAAACGCAAGCGGCTTAACTAGTTATATCGACATGAAGTCTTCTTGTTTGAAAGTATATTACTTTCAAATATGGATATATTGCCAAGCCCTAATTCCAATGAGTTAAAACTTTTCTTTGTAAGGAACCCAATCAGATTACTTCACTGGAAAGAATTTTCCATCCTGATCCAGAACCCGACTTCATCACATTTCTAATACTCCGCTGACTAAAGCAGACTGGTGGTGTATTCACCTACATCTCTTTATTAACCACGGTTTCTATCAGTGTTTTTTTTTCTTGCTTAACACACAGCGTAGTAAATTTTTAATTACCCACAGTTAGAAACACAAAGAATTCACCAAGGAGTTTCTATCTGTGACTTACAAAAAACTTGATTTCTGTTGGGATACTTTCTTGTTCTTTTATGTTGAGATTAGTCTTTAATGTCATGTCTTACTTTCAGACACAGCACAAACACGTTTTGGGTACCTTTCACGAGGGCTTTGAGGAGAACTGTGTCAAAGTCATCAGGACTCTCCTGTTCTCCTTGGAAAACAGTGATCAGGTCTTTGTTCCGATAAATACTCAGAGCCTGAAAACACATAATGATCAGAACACAGAAGGATCAAACAGAACCACGGCACTGTTTACTGGGTTGATAATATTGGTAACACTGGAGATTTAGTAAAGTATCACAGAAACAAGGTCTGCAAAGAAGATGAAAGACACTCCAGAAGCTAGCAGAACCCCTAAGAACATTTGACAGACCGAGCCCCCCCAGACTCACATAGTCCACCAGGTTCTTCAGTGCAGCCTCATCTGGGAAATGTTTCCGGACGTGCTCACAGACCCGGTCACGAAACTCTGAGCTGAGACCTTCAGACGCCTCGGCTGCTGCTGTCAAAGAGGCAGGAGAATGCCCCGCAACTGGGAGGGTGTTTACCAGGTCACTGATGAA
The DNA here is from genome assembly GCF_043380555.1 of Nothobranchius furzeri. Taxonomy (NCBI): domain Eukaryota; kingdom Metazoa; phylum Chordata; class Actinopteri; order Cyprinodontiformes; family Nothobranchiidae; genus Nothobranchius; species Nothobranchius furzeri. The sequence continues at coordinate 13,669,726 of NC_091758.1, read as the reverse complement.
GTCTGCTGCTGGACCAGAACCATCCAGAACCAGCCAGGGTGTATTTGTCTTTAGAGACCTGTCTAACCTCTGAATCAAAGACAGAAGAGAGAACAGAATGGCTTTAACACCTAAAGAGTGGCAAAAAACAAGACACATTTCCACCTGGCTCAGTGAAAATTACCTGAGATCACCATGAAAACATTTGAAGGGCTGCTGATGTCACACATCCAGATCACCCAGACCCAGATCTACCTCAGTACCAGCTCCTCAACGTGCCAGAAGAAAGAGCTGCCTTCATCGGGAGCAGGAGGCAGGCTCAGGGTGGCCAACAACCAATAAAAATGTGGATTGTTCCCGGGTTAGTCTGATTTATTTGAGACTAAATCCTCTAAAAGCACAGAGGCCTTCTGTCTCCATTTTCAGCTGAATAATAAACTGTTTCAAATGCTGCTTATAAGCGTCTTCACCTATAACATCACCAGCTGGTGCTTTAGGTCCTGTTCACAGCAGTGGTTAACAATAAACAGAGTTCCTATTCCTAAAAGTCCAAGCGGACCAGCCAGTGGCCTGGAGAAGACACAGGAGTCCCTTCTAGAGAAAACGATAAACCAGAGAGTGGAGACGAATCCACAGCTCTCTCCCTACAAGATCCTGATGGACTTCTGTTGCTGATCTGCTCAGAAACACGGATCAGCATGTAGAGTTCTGATAGACCCACTTACAGACATCTGGCCATGATGTTTCAGGTTATAACCGAGTTAAAGACTCGCAGGCCAAGATAAACTCACCCATCCCAAACCTCCTTGTCTCTGTTTGTGAAGGGTAGTTTTACATTTGCCACAATCCCAAGAAGAATCAACTTCCAGTACAGAGCATAAATTATGTTGTTTTTTTTTCTCGGGAGAGGAGGACCAAGCAAAACTGCAGAACTAGAAGAGATCCCAGGCCAGATCCGATTCTCAGAAATGATGTTGAACCACTCCCTGAAATATTCAACCTGTTTTTGCATCTAGTTTTCTAGATTGTGCCGAACATCAGCACCTCCTCTTTGAATGAGAAGCAGACCACAGAAAAGGTATTTAGTGATTTAAAATACAGACTCCATCCCAGACACACATCAGGATTCCTACTGACCTAGTAGATCCTAAGAGCACCTGGCCCTTCGAACCAAACTCGGTCATCTGGAAACTCAGAGCACGTATGCAAAGACGCTATTTAAGAATTAAAGCTCCTTCTTGTCTACCATCACCTTGAGCACTGGTGTTCCACAAGGCTGTGTACCAAGTCCCACCATGCCATCGTGTGTTTGAGTCTCTGCATCCAAACCCAGCACCTTATTTTTGTAATAACAAAAACACTACTTTCACCCCAGTAACACAACTGTGTGGATTGTTTTATTATATTCTTTTCTAACCTAATTAAGGGAAGGAGCCAGAGACCAATCAGATTGTTTTAGGATTACTCAAAAAAGACAAATTATAGACTGGCTAGAGGGATTCAGTCGGTGTCATAATGATGAAGGATTCGTAAGGTAAGTGACACATAATGGTTGGCTAGAGAGTTATCAGGTTACAGGAGTAGAGTAAGAGAGTACTGATGGAGTTCCTCACCTCCAGCGTGCTGGCGTCTCCTGAGATAAGCATGCAAAGCACTGGGATTTCAATATTGCCACTACCTGTGGTTGGACCAAGATGAGAGGTTCAATACATAAAAATGTAGCAGAAAAGAGATATTCATTTAAAACAAGAAACCTTTTCTAATGACACATATAATCAGAACAATCTGACCACCTGTCAAAGAAATGGAAATCAGCTGAACTTTGAAGATCTAGTGGCCTGCATGGGACTATTGTCATTTAATTCCCGCTCACATGGACTTACTGACCATTACTGCCAGCTTCCCCAGTCTGTCCCTTTTGCTCCTGCTAGGCCACCAAAAAAGTTCATAATAAAGTTTTCAATGAGCCCAAAAATTCAACCCAAGCCTGAAATGACCTGAAGGCCATAGAGCTTGAACATCATCACATGCAATACTTGGTCTGAGTTCAAGTCTTTTTAATAAATTTTTATGGAGGGTGAAAAATAAACAGTTGATTTCATGTGCAGGTCAGCAGGCTGGCTTCCCTGGCTCAAATACAGGAACTCTAATCAATTAAAGTTAGCCAATCAACCATGTTCCAAAAATAAGATTACCAACGATACCAGGGAAGCTTCAGTGTCATCCTGGAGGGAGAGGCTGGGCCACCAAGGTACAGGTAGCCCTGGATTTAATGATCCGTCTCCCTCTCCACGTTTTTTAAACGATCGGTTCAATTAGTCTGACTGACCATGGCACACTTGTTATTTAGTCGTCGTCGTCATCCTCCACTTATCCGGGTCCAGGTCGCGGGGGCAGCATCCCAACTAGGGAGCTCCAGACCGTCCTCTCCCCAGCCTTCTCCACCAGCTCCTTCGGCAGGACCCCAAGGTGTTCCCGGACCAGATTGGAGATGTAACCTCTCCAACGTGTCCTGGGTCAACCCGGGGGCCTCCTGCCGGCAGGACATGCCCGAAACACTTCCCCGGGTAGGTATCCAGGAGGCATCCTGACCAGATGCCCAAACCACCTCAACTGGCTCCTTTCGATCCGGAGGATCAGCGGTTCTACTCCGAGTCCCTCCCGAATGTCCGAGCTCCTCACCCTATCTCTAAGGCTGAGCCCGGCCACCCTATGGAGGAAACTCATTTCGGCCGCTTGTATCCGCGATCTTGTTCTTTCGGTCATTACCCAAAGCTCATGATCTTAGTTGAGGATTGGGACATAGATCAACCGGTAAATCGAGAGCCTGGCTTTCTGGCTCAGCTCCCTCTTCACCACGACAGATCGGCTCAGCGTCCGCATCACTGCAGATGCCGAACCAATCCGCCTGTCAATCTCTCGATCCCTCCTACCCTCACTCGTGAACAAGACCCCGAAATACTTAAACTCCTCCACTTGAGGTAGGACCTCTCCCCCGACCCGGAGTTGGCAAGCCACCCTTTTCCGGTCGAGAACCATGGTCTCAGATTTGGAGGTGCTGATCCTCATCCCAGCCGCTTCACACTCTGCAGCGAACCTACCCAGCAAGAGCTGAAGGTCAGAGTTGGATGAAGCTAGGAGGACCACATCATCCGCAAAAAGCAGAGACGAGATTCTCCTGTCACCAAACTCGACACACTCCACACCATGGCTGCGCCTAGAAATTCTGTCCATAAAGGTAATGAACAGAACCGGTGACAAAGGGCAGCCCTGGCAGAGTCCAACCCTCACTGGGAAAAGGTCCGACTTACTACCGGCTATGCGGACCAAACTCACGCTCCTCTGGTAAAGGGACTGAATGGCCCTCAACAGAAAGCCACCCACCCCATACTCCTGGAGCGTCCCCCACAGGGTACCCCTGGGAACATGGTCATAAGCCTTCTCCAAATCCACAAAACACATGTGGATTGGTTGGGCAAACTCCCATGCCCCCTCCATCACCCTTGCAATGGTATAGAGCTGGTCCACAGTTCCACGGCCAGGATGAAAACCACATTGCTCCTCCTCAATCTGAGATTCAACTATCGATCGGACCCTCCTCTCCAGTACCTTGGAGTAGACCTTTCCAGGGAGGCTGAGGAGTGTGATCCCCTATAGTTGGAACACACCCTCAGGTCACCCTTCTTCAAGATGGGGGCCACCACCCCGGTCTGCCACTCCATAGGAACTGCCCCAGATGACCACGCAATGTTGTAGAGACGTGTCAACCATGACAGCCCTACAACATCCATAGCCTTGAGATACCCAGGACAAACCTCATCCACCCCTGGGGCTCCGCCGCTGTGTAGTTGTTTGACTACCTCAGCAACTTCTGCCCCCGAGATTGGACAGTCCATCCCCAGGTCTCCCGGCTCTGGTTCCTCCGCGGAATGCGCATAGGTGGGATTGAGGAGCTCCTCAAAGTATTCCTTCCACTGTCCGACTATAGCCCCAGTTGACGTCAGCAGATCCCCATCCCCACTGTAAACAGTGTGAGCGAGTTGCTGCCTTCCTCTCCTGAGGCGCCGGACAGTTTGCCAGAGCCTCTTTGGAGCAGATCGATAGTCTTTCTCCATGGCCTCACCAAACTCCTCCCACACCCGAGATTTTGCCTCGGCAACTGCCACTGCTGCACCCCGCTTGGCTATCCGGGACCTGTCTGCTGCCTCCGGAGACCCACAGACCAGCCACGCCCTGTAGGCCTTCTTCTTCAGCCTGACGGCTCCCCGAACCTCTGGTGTTCACCAGCGGGTACGGGGGTTGCCACCATGACTGGCACCAACCACCTTACGACCACAGCTAGCAACAGCCGCCTCAACAATCGCAGAGTGGAACAAGGCCCACTCGGAGTCAATGTCCCCCCATGTTCTCGGGACGCGGTCAAAGCTCTGCCGGAAGTGGGAGTTGAAGACCGTCTTAACAGGTTCTTCTGCCAGGCGTTCCCAGCAGACCCTCACTATGCGTTTGGGTCTGCCAGGTCTACGCGGCATGTTCCCTTGCCATCTGATCCAACGCACCACCAGGTGGTGATCAGTTGACAGCTCCGCTCCTCTCTTCACTCGGGTGTCCAAAACATACGGCCGCAGGTCAGATGATACGACTACAAAGTCAATCATTGACCTGCGACCTAGGCTGCCCTGGTACCAAGTGTACCGATGGGCATCCTTATGTTCAAACATGGTGTTGGTTATGGCCAAACTGCGGCTTGCACAGAAGTTCAATAACGAAACACCACTCGAGTTCAGATCAGGCGGGCCGTTCCTCCCAATCACATCCCTCCAGGTCAAGCTGTCATTACCCACGTGAGCACTGAAGTCCCCCAGCAGGACAATGGAGTCCCCTGATGGAGCACTATCCAGCACTCCCAGGGACTCCAAAAAGAGTGGGGGTTGGGCCCGGCCGGGCCCCATGGGCGAAAGCCCGGCCACCAGGCGCTCGCTCACGGGCCCTAACCCCAGGCCTGGCTCCAGGGTGGGACCCCGGTAACCCTCCGGGCCGGGTACTCCGACTCTTTGAATTTACATCCATGAAAGATCCTGTGAACCGTTCTTTGTCTCGCCCTTCACCTAAGACCCATTTGTCATGGGAGACCCTACCAGGGGCTCAAAGTGCCCCAGACAACGTAGCTCCTAGGATCATTAGGGCACTCAAACTCCTCCACCACGATAAGGTGACGGTTCAAGGAGGCCTTTGTTATTTCCTTACATCTAATTTGCTTGCTTTACTTTACTTCAGTTTCATATTCTCCAGCCTTCACTTTGTTATCTAGCACAGGTGCACTCTTCCATCTATGGGACCAGCTGTTTTTCTTTAGCTGTCTGCCGCAGCCTTCAAACCACCCACTCCTGCAAGACATGCCATCTGTGACTTCCGTTTCCCAATCCAGGACAACCTGGATATCATGACATGTAGCCTCCATGTTGGTCCACCAAACTTTACGGATTCATTAAAATCGCATATGGAGATATGTTGTACTTCAGCAACACCACAAGCTGCTCTTGTGTTCCTCAACCAGTCTTGAAAATACCAATAAAGCCTTTCATTTAGCAAAATAATACCAACAGAAGATACAGTTTTAATGGAATTATCTCAATCCAATATCAACTGTCTAAATGCTGCTTGGTAATATCAACATGAGCTGAACCCAAGCAGACAGTAGCCTGAGAATGGTCTCAGTGGTTCACTGGTGCAGATGACATGCTTAACTTGATCTTTCCACTTCCAGTGAAGATGACTGATCTGTGTAATGTATAACACCTGCTGGGTCTGAATGCATCTCAAACTCATTTCTGTTTTCCCATCTCATGCACCAGTTCTTAAACAAAGGGCATTTTTAAATATATAATGGCCAAACACTAAACACCATCTCACCCCAAATGCCGGTACGCTGGTGGGAAATGTAGTCCTCCAGGTTGGCAAGAAAGGCCGTCTCACCACCTCGATGGTCGACGCGCCCATCGTCCACAAGGAGGAAAGCTTGACAGTTGCTGTCTAAGCACTTTGAGTCTTCAAGTGAGTTCTGAACATAGTAATGAGCAGGAAAGCTCCCCTTCAAACAGACAGCACAACAACACATGTTATTATGGTGTCAGTACACCTGACACCTGTAGGGAGGAGCTAAGTGCAAAGCATACCTTGGGGTTGACGAGCTGCTTCCTGTTGTGGACCAGACCCCAGGGGGCCACACCAATACCTATGACTTTCTTCTGGGACAGAGCTTTGGCTGCAGCCCCGTGATCCCTTACAGCCTCGCCCACACAGCGGGAGACACCATCCCTCAACCCCCCAGTCAGAATCCAGGCACCTGGACAGAACCAGAGTTAGTGTGGATACAATCTGAATGGGATCTGTGGGTTATTAACAGATTAACCAGTTATCAGAATCAGGATCACACAAACAAAGAGTGTGTCCTGGAGCACCCGAGTCTCAGCCAGTGTGTCCCAGATGTAGCGTTGGAAAAGTCCAACAAGGTTATTTGTCAACAGCAACGTCAGAGGTCAACAGACAGTCAAGTGTCCAGCAGCTCCTTCTGCTAGTTTACCTTCCCCAGCCTTGCAACCGGGAAGAGTGAGCCATAACCACCCCCACCCCCGAACATGAGAACGTGAGATTATCCTGAGATTATGAATTACTGCAGCATCTAAATTACCTCCAGGTTTATGGAGAATGTTTGAATCTGATTGAGACCCACAGAGAAGGGGTCCAACTACTGAACAGTCAGCTGCTAACATGGAAGCTGTGACACTTCCAGCTGAAGGAAGGAATGCAGAGGATGAGGATGATGACCTGTAGGAACTAAAGAACTCACATCCAACTTCTAACCCACTGCTCTAAGTAATATTTGCTTTTTTTATTTAGCTGACACATATGCATGGATGTAATTTTTTTTTGGGGGGGGGGGACATGTCCCCCCCACTTTTTCCAAAGTCAAGTTTGAACCCTAACCCTAACCCATCCAAAAACATAATTACGCTATATTAAATTGACACTGGTTGAGCTCTAGGACCAAGTGGAAAACAACCGTTTGTGATGAAGCCTGTTTCCCATTAGAACATACTGTAAAGATCCCCCCCCCCCCCCACTTCTGAAGCGAAAATTACGTCCATGCACATATGATGCGTCTTTTTAAAGCAGATAAGTTCTGGAAGAGTATTTTTCTTGTTTCCTTCACAGTCTGAAAATGAATTGCTTATTTTTAAAACTAGATGATGGCTTGTGTCTCTAGATCCTGTCTGCTCTGTTGTTGTCTGATCCACTCCCAGCGGTCTACATTCATCTAGTTGTTTACAGATCTTACCTGTGCTCTGTGAAGCCCTAACCAGCCCTTTCCTCAGGATGTCTCTAACCCATGGCTTTATCATCTCATGGGCTTCACCCCCCACCAGAGACACCACCAGGTTGGGTGAAGGCAGGCCCCAGACTTTTGTCATCAAGTTGTAGATTACTTCTGGTGGCGTGTCGCATGAAAGTCGCAGAAACTAAATGGAATGAGATCAGCTGGTTCATTAAATCACTCTAACAAAATATAATAAAACACATAAAAATATCCTGTGGAGGAAGACTCCAGTCAGCGCATTCCCTATTCATTCAAAACTGTGTTCTTGCTTCAGTCATGTGAACTTCTACATTCACCGAACACCCTACAACTGAGGCCCAAAGTTTAAACATGGACACATTTATGAATGTGCTGACTCAGCTTTTAAAATGTCAGATTAAATAAATTAACACCTGAAAGATCTAAAGAGAAGCAGATAGATTACAATTAAACACCATGGAATCTCATAAAACCAATTTCTGTGTGTGAAGAAGGATCTAGGCTCCACTCACGCTGGTGTGAGAGCCTCTGCAGTACAGTGAGGAAAAGACATTATGAAGATGGTCTGGTGTGAAGAAGGACAATAAAGGAGCCAATTCTCTCCAGACAGACAGATGTCCTGCTGTAGGACTGGGCACTGGACTGTTGAGGACTGTTGTGATTGTTTGAAACCTCTGAAACAACAATCACCTGGAGAAGAACAGGTGGCCACTCCCATCAGTCTTGTGTCCTCCAACAGTAAAGCGCCATGAGACCTTTTGTGTGTGTGTGTGTGTGTGTGTGTGTGTGTGTGTGTGTGTGTGTGTGTGTGTGTGTGTGTGTGTGTGTGTGTGTGTGTGTGTGTGTGTTTGTGTGTGTGCGCGCGTGTGTGTGTGTGCGCGTGCGTGCGTGATGCTTCTCAGCTATGGGAGTGGACTCACTCACAGTTCTGCCTCAGAGCAGCCATGAATAAAGAATGGAGCCTAAACACCCTCCCTGAGGAACTCCTCCAGCCATCCAACAACAGCTTGGTGATGAACAATGTCTACTCCAGCATGATGGAGCACCGGGCCAGAAGGATTAAGTCAGAACTACAGTAAGTGGGTCAACATGATTTCTATGTTTGGCTCCCACACTTTCTCATCTTAAAAGTGCCATTTCAGAATAGCTTTTGGCTGGTAATCGGTCTGTTTTGTTTCATCAGTGGCCTTTTGCGTCCCTTTTAATCTTGTAACTGTTAAATATTTTTTATCTTAAATTTTAACTTTGCTTTTAATCTTTTCTTCTGTTGGATGTCTTTTGTCAAGGGTAGGGAACCCTGGTGCTGGAGAGCCGCTTTCCAGTATATTTTAGTTGTTTCCTTGCTTCAACACAGCTGAGTCACCTGTGCAGCAGCTAATCAGGCTCTGCAGAAGCCTTTCAATCACCTGCTGATTTAAATCAGGAGTGGTGAAGCAGGGAAACTTCTAAAACATGCTAGATAGCAGCTCTCTAGGACTGGAGTTTCCTACCCTGTCTTATGTGTTTTAGCTCTGATTGTTACACTTGTTGATTTTGAGAGCTTTTAGTACTGTTTAGATTTTGTTTAGCCCTATCTTGTGCAGCACTTTGGTCGGCTGACATGCTGTTTTAAATGTGCTCTACAAATAAAATGAATTGGATTGGATGTTTAGTCCAGGAGACTCCAGGGAGGCCGAGCAGGTCGAGGGCGTACGGGGCACGTCGGAGAGCCAGCGGCACCCTGTCGCCTTGGAGCCTCGGGAGGGCGGGTGGTGATAGGTGGAGGGGCGGAGCGCAGCGATGGGTACCAGGTCCCCACCGATGCGCAGAGTCGCCTCGGGAGAGAGGGGAGGCTGTGACACCTCCTGGCCCTCTCCCGGACGCGCACTGTCGCCGGTGGGGTTGGCCCGCCGCTCCGACGCCGCTCCGACGCCCCTCCTCCAGCCCGTCCTCCTGAGAAATTGTAGTCCACCAGAGGCAGGAGGACAAACATTGATGATGAAGAATGGGCTCCACCAGTCAGAATCTGGACCGGTGTCGGTACAGGATCTGCTCGGGTGCAAGATTGGCTCGGGGTCCTTCAACTGCCGATGACGTCAAAGTAGTTGATTGGATGAACATGAACCTTACGGAAGTTACGTTATCACGTTACGTTGTTATCACGTTACGTTGGTCCAGGCAAAATTTGGAAAGTTGGAAAAGTTGGAAAGATGGACAACTTTTACAAAGAAATCCATCATTACCTCTTTGAAAATAAACTTTTAGCATAGAGCTGCATGTACATTAGGGCTGAACGATTAATTGCATGTGCAATTAAATTGCGATGTGACAAAAGAGATTTTCTAATCGCAAAAGCTGCAATTTGGCAGCGAGTGGTTAGCGCAATGCTAATGTACATGGAAAAATCCGTAGGAATGCTAATTCTAATATCACCAATTACATTCTTACAAATTATGAATTAGCAGGCTCAAGACTCACCTTTTTAGCTTAGCTTTTAATCGATATCTGTTTTTAGCAGCATTTCCTGTTTCATTAATTAACTTATAAATGTTCTTATTTTCGTTTTAGTGGTATTAGACATTTATGTTTTAGTGTTTTACTATCTCTTTAATCAGTTTTATTAGTTATTTTACCATCCAAATGAGCTATTATTATTAATATTAATATTATTATTTGAGTATTTATGTGCATTTTACTTATTTTAATACCAGTGTTTCCTCTGTGGGGCCCTCTGCCTTGGGGGTGGTGGTTGACTGTGGCGGCCTGGGCGCTCCTAGGGGTGTGCTTAGGCAGTGGTGGGGGTTTCTGCCCTCCCTCCCTGGGTGCCTTGGGTTGGTGCCTTAGCTGCTGCCATTGATCAACTACTGCCGAGGCAGATGGCTCACCTGATAGTGTTTCATTCATTACCTAACCCATCTGAACTCAGCCTAGTGTTTACTTATGCTGTTTTTTAGGTTGTGTGTGTGTGTGTGTGTGTGTGTGTGTGTGTGTGTGTGTGTGCCTGGCAAATGGGTTGTGGTATGTGGGTGTAACTGTCACAGTTATTTTTATATTTGTGGGGAAGGGATGGGAATATTGGGACATTTTAATCTGTGAAGCACTTTGAGCTGCATTTTCTTTTGTATGTGTAGGGGGTAAATATTGTTGCTTTTAAGCTTAATATATTACCTTTACTTATGACCAATAAGCTGTGATACTCTATATAAATATAGGTGTCAACATGCTTGGTCTTGATAGGACTTTACGGGTGAACAGTGAAATCATGTTCAGCTACTTTGCTCAAAACTACCCACTCACACCCTGTTGACTCATTTCGCATACATCTCAGGTCAAAGGTGACACTGTAATTTCCTTCCTCAGACTTCAGCGGGGATTGAGCATGGTTTGTGTGCTGAAAGTGTACATGTCTGTTAAACAGATCCACTCACAGGAAAGTGTCTGCGTCCAGATCCAGAAAACTCCAGCTCTCCAAAAGCATCAGTAGGATATTCAGACGAGTGCTGTCGACTGTCCCACCGGGTGAGAGCCGCTGTTTGAAAGGAGTCGTCTGTGGCGTTGGACTTATGCAACTCCTGCAATCTACCACACTGACACAGTGTTCCATCACTGACACACACATACACACACACACACACACACACACACACACGCACGCACGCACGCACGCACGCACACACACACCACACACACACACACGCAGAGGTAACAGAAATAAATATAATACGTTTTCTTTTAAAACACCTTTTATGACACCCAAGGGCACTTTACAACAATCTAGATAAAATAAAACAAGGTAAACTGCACAAAAATATCTGAAACACTAAAGAGAAAATTGAAAACTAATAATAGTTCAAAATCAACAGTAAAATGTAACTAGGTGGTAAAAGCTTGTCTGAAGCAGTGGGTTTTTAATTTTGATTAAAAAAGACGGAGAGAATGAGTGGTGTGGAGGTCAGGGGGAAGAGAATTCCAGAGGTGGGGAGCAGAGCGGCTGAATGCTCTACTCCCCATAGAAGAGGAACTAAAGTGAGCGTCAGTGTAACCCACACTGTGTGTGTGTGTGTGTGTGTGTGTGTGTGTGTGTGTGTGTGTGTGTGTGTGTGTGTGTGTGTGTGTGTGTGCGTGTGTGTATGTGCGCTCGTGCGTGCCCGTGCGTGTCCGTGTGTGTGCATGCGTGCGTGTGTGTGTGTGTGTGTGTGTGCGTGCATGTACGTGTGCGTGTGTGTGTCGGCCTACAGCAGGAAGATAGGAGACGCAAGTCTAAGGAGGTTTAAGGTGGGTTCTGCAAGTTAGGACCTGTTGTCTGTGAACATAGACTGTTGGCTTGCAATTGAGCCAGGCGTGCTGCATTTTTACATTTAAAGCAAACATTGTGGTTTTAGAGATGTTCTCAGACCTGCTGACAGTTTCAACTGTGCACCTCAGTTTTCCTCAGAGCGTCAATAGACTTGTTGCTGTTGTTTCATTTGTCAGCCAGTCGGATGTCAGCAGTTATTAGAACATCATTAGAACCAGAACATTTGTCTTACTGAATGAAAAGGGAATATTATTATGTCATGCAGACAAAATGTATTAAAAAAAAAAATATATATATATATATATATTTTTTTCAATAAAGTTTAGGTGTCAGGCATGGCATTATAGCAGAAGCTATAACTCTCCACCACTGAGAGAACACATGTGAGACTTGTCTTCACAGTCGGAGAGGACACGATAAAAAAATAAATAAATAAAAAATAGTCCTATCAGGTCTTTTTGGCCTGCGGGTCTCCAGAGGTGGCTGATGGGTTCAAGCAGACCAAGCAGAATATAGGGTGGTCGCAGAGGCAAAAGCCTGAGCTTGGGAGGAGCTCGGTGAGACCACGGAGCAAGACTTCCGTACAGCTTCGAGGAGATTCTGGTCTACCATCCGGCGCCGTAGGAGGGGAAAGCAGTGCGCTACAAACACTGTTTATAGTGGAGACAATGTGCTGCTGACCTCTACTCGGATGTTGTCGATCGGGGGCAGAGTACTTGGAAGACCTCCTTGATCCCCCATCATCTTTCAGAGAGGAAGCAGAGCCTGGGTACTTTGGGTTGGTCTCTCCAATCTCTGGTGGTGAGGTCACTGAGGTGGTAAAAAGCTTCTCTGTAGCAAGGTTCCAGGGGTGGATGAGATCTGTCTAGAGTTCCTTAAGGCTCTGGGTGTTATAGGATTGTGTTGGCTGACGAGGCTCTACAATTTTGCATTGACATCAGGGGAATTTCCACTGGATTGGCAGCCTGGGCTGATGGTCCCCCCCCTTAAAAGGGGGACCACAGGAGGTATTCCAACTACAGGGCGATCACACTCCTGAGGCTCCCGGGTAAGGTCTATTCAAGGGGTCTGAAGAGGAGGGTCTGATGGGTTGTCGAGCCTCATATTCAGGAGGAACATGGGGCCAGCTCGATACCCTTAGGGGGTCATGGAGGGTGCGTGGGAGTTTGCCCAGCCAATCTACATGTGTTTAGTGGATGGGGAGAAGGCGTTCAAACGCGTCCCTCGGGAGGCTCTTTGGGGATTACTTTGGGCCCACTGATAAGGAATGTTAGGTGTGTCTGCATGACACACCTTACATGACCGGTGTCAGTGCTTGGTCCACATTGCCTGCAGTAGAGGAGTTTAATTATTTCAGTGTCTTTTTGGGTCTTCTTCAAAAATGAGGGAAAGATGGAGCACGAGGTGCTGCATCTGCAGTGATGCGGGCGTTGTACCGATCTGTCGTGGTGAAGAGAGATTTACATTCCAATCCTCACCTATGGTCACGAAATATGGGTAGTGACTGAAAGAATGAGATCGCAGATACAAGAGGCTGAAATTAATCTCCGTAGGGTGTCTAGGCTCTCCCTTAGGGATAGGGTGAGAAGCTTGGTCATTTGGGAGGAGCTCGGAGTAGTCCCTCAGCACAAGGAAGTGATAACTTTAAAGTAAAAATATACATCACAGAAGGATATTTATACATTGTGAGAGAGCAAACCGTGTCTGCAAGTGCACAACGGCGTGTCCCGTTTACGAGTATGAAGTTTGAAGCATGTGCGTAAACTGCGTGCATCGGTTTTGCCACTTTATAGGTAGCATAGATAAGTGTCTTGCCCAAGGACACAACGACTGCGACTGTTTAAGCGGGACTTAAACCTGCAACTCTCCATTTACGGGGTGCACGTTTAACTCATCTGCTTCTCTGTTGCCACATATAGTTACAGAAAACTGCACACGTAAAGATTAATGCAGGTTATGAAACAAGTATCACGCAGATCTAGTGAGTTCACTTTCTGTGTGAAATACAGCGTCCAACAAAACTAATTTAGTAAAAATCAGTATAACCATCAGGATTCAGTTAAACTTGCATACAGATAGTATCTTTTGTTATTTATTTATTTTTCCCGTGTCCTGTCTGGCTGTGAAGCAAACAGAATTAATATCTGAATGCTGATGACGAGCCTTACAGATTTACTCTCAGATGGAGCATCAAAGCTTCTGCTTTTAATGTCACGCCTGATACTTAAAACTTTATTGTTGAATGCTTGTAATTCCGACCAGACACGGAGACAGAGGTGAAAGAGAAAGGAAGAGACAAAAGGAAGGTGTGTGTGTGTGTGTGTGTGTGTGTGTGTGTGGGGGGGGGGGGGGTCCACAAAAATAAACAACCAATGACGAACAAGAGTCTGCTTCTAGACCTGCAGAAAACGGACACACAACAATACAACAAGAGCAAATTATCACTGCGTCAACTTGATGAGGAAATATAAAATCAACATTGTTTTACTGAACAATCACGCAATAATAAATCAGTGCATTTAGTACCAACCACAACCTTAAGACGTGTTGAAAATGCCCAAGCCAATACTTATGAGAGCACCATGTGAGCACCTGTGTGTGTACACGTGCTTGTATATGTAAGGTTTTTCTATAGGAGCGTCCAATAGAGTGTGTGAGGGGCCACAGATCTGCTCCCAAAGATGTGTAGGAGATGGAGGGAGCTCCAAGTCCCAGAGATCCAGGAGCTGCCCCAGAGCACAGGGACCCCAAGGAGACTGCGACCAGAAAAGCCCATGCCCCCCTCGAGAGGCGCAGAGGATCCCCCCAGAGGGCCACAACCAGCAGCCGGCAGAGTCCCGGGGGACATCAGTGGCAAGCCCACAGGCCCGCCCACAGGCCCGCCCGCAGCCTCCCACCCCCAAGCCGGCCGAGCCCGGAACCCAGCGACCAGGGACCCAGGGGCGACGAGCCCTGCTGGGGACCCAGCAGAGTCCAGGGACCCAGATCCCACCAGGCAGCCACCGGGATTAATCAGGCAGACACCAACAATCTTAAACCCCCTGACCCGAGAGCCATGAACACTCAGGCAGACCAAGGCACCGCACTCCACACCAAATGTGGCAGGGGAAGGGCAGGCGAAGATGTATAGCAACAAAAGAAGTCCCAGGAGAGGGGAGGAGTCAAAGGCCCCACCTGACATTTACAGTCATACACAAACACAGTCACACACTCCCTCCCTCATGCTCACACATACAACCAAAGACTTACAAAAATGCACTCCAGACACACACTCATGCTCCCCATACACACCCTATTCACTCTGGTCCCGGTACTGCTGCACAAAGGTACAACCATCACCGGTTCCCAGAGTTCGACCCTTTCTGCTGGGGTGCTGATGAGCAGGCCCTCCCACCCAACGCCGAGCAACGCAACTAACCACCCCAACCAGACGGCCAGATCTCCCTCCTAGCCTTCAGCCCCGGAAAGCCAATTGACAACAGAGGTGTGCTAAGACCCCTAGTCTCCCTCCGCCGGCTCCAATATTGTGTTGGTGCGTGTTGATGAGGTGTATTCGTGGCTGTGGTGAGCGGGCAGTGTAGGCATCGTCTGGCCAATGCCAGATACAGATAGTTTCAATAAGAACTAACATTTATTTCCACATGCCGTGACTAGTAAATTAAAACAGAAAATAGTAAATAAAAGATAAACATTCAATATACAGAATCCTCATACAGTAAGCGAAAATAAGTTTACCTCGAGTCTTCAACAAACGTTGTGCACTCTCTTTTCTTAATTATCTTTGGAATCCAGCTCTGAAAACATAGACACAAGTTGACAAAAATTATTTTTACAAAAAAACCACGAAAAGCAATTAAGAGGACCATTTTTTTACAATTGGGAAAACAGTTTTGTCTGAACCCAGGCTTCTAAATATCAGGACATCATAAATTGGTTGTAAATTGCTGCAATACAAATTCACCATTGTAACGTGAGGAAATATGGGTTTTCTGTCACAAAGGTGGTGTTGGACTAAGCTGTGTCAAAGCTGGGTCGCTGAGAACTTTCACCCACAGATTAAGACCTGAATGCCAGCGAGTCTGGGAGGAAACCATAACATCTGCCACCTGCAGTACCAGAAGAAGGAGTTCTCATGGACAAGTAGTCATAACAAGTCAAAACATAAAGTTTAAACTTCCTTTTCTTGTTTTGAATGTTAAAAGTTTAATCATCAATTTGCTCATTATAAATGTGTTTTAATCAAATGAATGACTATTATGCTTTGGGGTAATTATAAGAGATTTAATGAATCCATAATTAGATAATGTTGAGAGTGTTTGTTGCTGACCTTCACACACACTCAAGCACACAAACATTCACACACACCCACACACATCTGCTCACAGTAAACTCCAAAACACATTTGCTGACGCACACGTTTGCTTTGAGAAGAGAAAGGTTTTTGGTAAGTTTCAGTCTTATGATTTCAGTTCGTGCTTGACAACGAAAGAGAGAGGACGTGTGAACAACCGCTAACGGGGGCACGGAGCCCATTGGCTCAATCCCCCCCCCCCTCTCTCTCACGCTGTTTCTGCCAAGCCAGGCAGAATAGCTGAGTCGCAACTTCTAACGCAGACTCATTACCGAGTCTTTTGATTTCTGAGTGAACTTAACTTAAAGCGCATCGACAAAACGCTTTACCATCAACGTGTACCGAGGGCAACTCTGGACCGGTTCGCGGCACATCTTTGTCTTCTTTGCCAGCCAAGGTGCCCTGGATGAAACATCCTAAGGGGACGTCCCGGGTCCAACAGAGGGTCCGATTTTCGGTGAGGCAAAACACGACAGATGGCGTTTTGATGCATCTTTTCCAACTAAACCTAAGTTTATTCAAACCATCACTTTTCACTCAGACACCTGTTTCTTCCTGAAGCAAAATCAGATACACACACGCATTCATGTCACCTCATGTTCAATTCTCACGACACTTTGCACACCCACGCATCCATAACCACATCCTATTACTCTCAATCTTCATTCACCAACAGAAGGTCTATTTGAGCAAGAACAGAATATCAACTGTTAAAGATTGTCCCACAAGTTGCCAATGTTGATTGTTATTTCCTGTTTGTCAGTTTCAAAATCATTAGTTTAATTTGAAGAATTAAAACTTTTAATTGTCAAACTGGTTTCCTCATTGAACTGAAACACAGACACACAGATATTATCGTCAGTTTATCGATGAAAACAACCTTTGAGTCTTCTGAACAATATAACTGAGTAAAGACAGTTTCTCCTTGCAATATAACTGAGCCAGTCAATATTTTCTTTTCAAATATGGCTGAGCCAGCCAAATTTCTTTACACCATGTTGTCATTTATTAAAAGAAAACTTTGCAGTTTGGCTTGTTCTTAGCAGTCCATATTGTTTGTTTTAATTTGCCACTGTAAGAGCAAAACTGAAACTCTCCTCCTTGCTGTTCCTTCATGTTTTTAACACCTTAATCGACTTAATCTAACCTTAACACACATACACACACACACACACACACACACACACACACACACACACACACACACACACACACACACACACACACACACACACACACACACACACACACCCCCAAGTAGTGTGTCTATGGTTACATTGTGATTTCTTAGTAAATATTCTATTTGGTGAGAGATAAACTTTATTTTATTTATCCTAGTGAATCTATAATTAAACGGGTAAACTAGTAGTAGCACATCCAATGTCAAAGAGAGTAAAACGTTATTATCAGGAGAGGGAGAATGTTTAAGTGGTTAGCAGCAGCGTGCTAGACGATGGCCCCCTCCATGAGGCCACCACAGCTCAGCAGAACATCATTGTAGCTTCTTCTGGAGAGAAAAACACTTAGAGAGAAAAATAAAGTCAACAGCTGAAATAGCAGGAAATAATACAGTTAAAGATCAGATTGTAGAAGAAAGTAGAGTGTGGAAAGTGGTCAGTATGTCCTCCAGCAGTCTAACCCCTTCTTTCCACCAGAGCCGTCAGCAGCACGTCTTGCTTGCGTAAGCTGCTGCTTGGCCCTTCCCACGAGACGCGAAGCAGCAGGGGAGCAGCTGTCACCGACAGAGCACGAAGTCACACGAGCAGTGTTGGGAGTAACGCCGTATAAATATAACGGCGTTACTAATGGCGTTCTTTTTTAGGTAACGGAATCATCTAATTAATTACTTTTCCCACTGTTGCAATGCCGTTACCGTTACTGGGGACGGGAGGTTGTGCGTTACTATGTGCTTGTCGAACGTTGAGCAACAGTGTGAGGCTTTCTGACCGCCACACTTCAGCTGCAGCCTGGGAGAGAGAGGTGTCGGTAACGCACTTACAAACACGATGATGACTGGCCGGGTGGGCGGAGACCCTCACTGTCTCAGTCACTGCATGCCGCAGGCTACAGAGAAGTGATGGGAATAACGCTGTTTAAAATAACCACGTTACTAAAAAAAATTTTTTTTCAGTAACGAGCAAACTAATTAATTACTGTCTTCTTTTATCCAAACGTCGTTTCTGTTACTGATAAGGAAATGTGTGCGCTAAGCAGCGTGGTGTGTTGAAGCTGTCATCAGCTGATCAGGAGCTAAAGAGGTAGATGCTTTCATCCAAGCGCATCACGGCCCGTGAAGAACAAGGAAGACGTGATGAATAGTCTACGGCTGCAGACCCCCCGCAGATTCGTTGCTGCAGCAGCTGATCTTCTACCATCCTAGATCATCCAGCTGTAACCTGTTTCTGATCATGTCTTTAGCCCCGCTGTAACACTGACGCATCAGTCTCAGACGTCATGGAGCTCAGGTGTTATTAGAGCTACCTGTGTGTGTTCACCACCCAGCTTCAGCTCTTCTGTGGTTGGGTCTGACCCAAGTTAGTAAATGTAAGTCCTCCATCAGGCTTGTGTCTCTTCTAGTGTCATTTTAAAGGATTTTATTTATTTATTTAACCGTTACTAGATTAGCAGCAACAGAAATGCTACTAAAAACACACAATTATGTGAAGCTGGAAAAATGAAAATACTGTGCAAAATTACATTTATTTCTGTAATTTAACTAGACTGAGAGACAATTTAAAGGCTCGGGAACCTCTACAGGTGTTTCTATTTGCAATTTTAAATTTTAGCTGATTAGGGTGTTGTTAAATATCACACGGTGACATTTTAATAGTCTGGATAAGTGTAATGCTCCTGTTAGTAGTTCCTCCTGTCAAGTGCTTATTTATTTAAATTATTCAGGTTTATAAAAAACATTTGGACATACATTTTATTATGTTCCAGTAATTAGTCATTTATATTTCACTATTGTAGTAATTCTTGCATGCTTTAATAAAAAAAAATAACTAAGTAGTTATTTTTCTTGGTAGTTGCTTTTATAATCTTGTAACTCAGTTAGTTACGTTTTTAACAAAGTAATCAGTAACTATAACTAATTACTTTTTTAAAGTAACGTTCCCAACACTGCACACGAGTGACCTCGTCAGTAAACACAACAACAAGCAGGAGAAAACTACAACATGGCTCCAAATTGTTTGTGTTTTATGTTCTGTCCATTTTATAATAGCCAATACGGACCTGAAAAACAAAGGAGACCGCTAGCTAGGTGATGACTTCTCACGGGGCCGCACAGTTAGTAACTTTTTTTTAAAGTAAAGCAACCGGAAGGCAGTACGTTTCTTTATTCTGAAAATCTCGGGAGCTTCGCTCCGTTTCCGCGTCCGATTTCCTGTCTTTCTTTCCCCAAAAATGTCGAACTTGACCCGTTTTAGAGGCGTCGCACGTAGAAAAAAGAACCGGCGCATAAGGGCCGCGACATACTGCTCCTGAGACGCAGCCGACTCGCGCTGCTGACAGCTCCAGTGGAAAAGGTTCTGTTGACCACAGCGGTTCCTACCAGCAACAGTGTTCAAGCTGATGGCCCCCTCCATGAGAGCACCAGTAAAGTGCTGCTGATGGCTCAGGTGGAAAGAAGGGGTAAGCCTATAGCAGCATAATTACAGAGATAACTCTGGATAACCTAGCCTTTTAGATGGAGGCATGTTGGAGGAAGGGCAAGGGAGAGCCGTCTTTACCGACTGTACACTCCACCTTCCTCTACTCCCCCACTTGTCCAGATCTGGGCTAACATCAGATTTTAACCATATGCCCTATCAAATAAAAATGTTTTAAGCCTACTCTTAAAAGTAGACAAGGTGTCTGTCTCACAGACTAAAGCTGGGAGCTGGTTCCACAGGAGAGGAGCCTGATAGCTAAAAGATCTGCCTCCTATCCTATTTTTAGATATTCTGGAAACCACCAGTAAACCTGCAGTCTGAGAGCAAAGTGCTCGGTTAGCAACATATGGAACAATCAGATCACTGATGTATGATGGAGCTTGATTATTAAGAGCTTTATATGTGAGAAGGAGGATCTTAAAATCTATTCTGAATTTAACAGACAGCTAATGCAGGGAAGCTAAGCCAGGAGAGATATGATCTCTCTTTTCAATTCTCATCAGAACTTTAGCTGCAGCATTTTGGACAAGCTGAAGACTTTTAACTACATTCTGTGGACTTCCTGAGAGTAATGGATTACAGTAATCCAGTCTTTATGTAATAAATGCATGAACTAGTTTTTCAGCATCATTCCTGGAAAGGATGCTTCTTATCTTAGCAATATTCCGAAGGTGGAAAAAGGAAATCCTACAAACCTGTTTAACTTGGGATTTGAATGACATGTCCTGGTCAAAGATAGCACCAAGTTTCCTTATTTTGTTTTTGGAGACTAATTTAATGTCATTAAGGTCAGGTGATTGACGAAGCAATTTCCTTTTCTGGATTTCAGGTCCAAAGATGAGAACTTCAGTCTTTTCTTGATTTAAAAGCAAAAAGTTTAGAGTCATCCAATTTTTTATGTCCTCAAGACAAGCCTGTAATCTACTTAACCGATTAGGTTCATCAGGGTTAATGGATAGATACAACTGAGTATCGTCAGCATAACAGTGGAAGTTTATCCCATGCTGTCTAATGATTTTACCAATTGGGAGCATATATAAAGTAAAAAGAATTAGTCCAAGCACTGAACCCTGTGGTACTCCGCAAGTAACCCTGGAGTATGAAGAGGATTTGTCAGGTACATTTACAAAATTATATCGGTTAGACAGGTAGGATTTAAACCAGCCTAGCACTGTTCCTTTGATCCCTACAACATGTTCAAGCCTTTCTAAAAGAACATTGTGATCAACTGTGTCAAAGGCAGCACTGAGATCTAACAAGACTAGAACAGACACAAGATTCTTATCTGAGGCCATGAGAATATCATTTGTAACTCTTACTAATGCAGTTTCAGTGCTGTGATACTCTCTAAAACCAGACTGAAATTCCTCAAACAGATCATTAGTGTTTAAATGCTCACATACTTGGATGGCCACTATTTTCTCCAGGACTTTGGATAAAAATGGAAGGTTAGATATTGGTCTATCATTCATTGGGCCATCTGGATCCAAAGAAGGTTTCTTAAGAAAAGGTTTGATTACAGTAACCTTAAAATCCTGTGGTACATACCCATTTACTAAGGATAGATTGATTATATCTAGAATGGGGGCAGTAACCAAAGGAAATGCATCTTTAAATAATTTGGTTGGGATTGGATCTAAAATGCAAGTTGAAGGTTTAGATGAAGCTAATATTTTTGATTACTCTGAAAGCTCAACTGGATCAAAACGGTTCAAACACAGATGAGGTTCAACAGTTACCTCTGATGCTGCCTCACTTACTGAGGAAGAATAAACCACATTAAGGAGGATGCTAATGATTTTGTTTCTAATAGAATTAATTTTACTTGTGAAAAATCCCATGAAGTCATTGCTGCTGAGGGCTAAGGAAATAGATGGTTCAGAGCTATGATTCTGTGTAAGTTTGGCAACTGTACTGAAAAGAAATTTAGAACTATTCTTATTCTCTTCAATTAGCAATGAAAAATAAGCAGTTCTAGCTTGTTGAAGCTTATTTTTGTAAAGCACAAGACTCTTTTTCCAGGATAAGTAGGACTCCTCCTGGTGTGTAGAGCGCCATGTTCTCTTCAATTTTCTAGAGTTTTGTTTTAAAGTTCGTAAATGAGAATTAAACCAGGGAGCCAACTTCCTGTCCCTAATTACCTTCTTTTTTTAAAGGGCAACATATTCTAATGCCACACATAAAGAGGAAGTAACATTATGAACTAAGGCATCAATTTGCGAAGGGCTAGAAATAAAAATATTGCTCTCTGACACGTTCCTCTGAGATGCTGAGGACAGTAAAGATGGAACAGTTGATTTAAAAGATGCAACAGCATTGTCAGATAGAGACCGACTATTGTGAAATTTACTTTCATGTCTCCAGAACTCAGTTATAAAAAACTCAAAGGTTATCAAAAAGTGGTCAGAGAGGACTGGATTATGTGGAAATATGGTTATTTCCTCACACTCTATGCCATAAGTCAGCACGAGGTCTAATGTATGATGGCAGGAGTGGGTGGAGCTTTGTATTCTTTGGGTAAAACCAATAGAGTCTAAGATATTACTAAAAGCTACACTGAGGCTATCATTTTCAATGTCCACATGAATGTTAAAATCCCCTACTGCAATTACCTTATCAGTATTTAGCACCAAATGAGATAAAAAAATCTGAGATCTGATTCAAAAACTCAGAGTAAGGTCCTGGTGGACGATACAAAACTACAAACATGAGTGGTTTAACAGTTTTGCAATCTGGATTAGGAAAACTAAAAATAAGATGTTCAAAAGAACTGTAGCTATTAATTGGTAAGGAATTGATTAATAGGTCTGAATGAAAAATGATTGCTACTCCTCCTCCTCGCTCTGTACTTCGAGCAATATGATGATTTAAATAATTAGAAGGAGTCGACTCATTTAAACTAACATAGTCCTCTTGCTGCAGCCAGGATTCTGTGAGAGAGAGCAAAGAAATCTGATGATCACAAATCAAGTCATTAACTAACAGAGTCTTAGAAAAAATAGACCTAATGTTCAATAACCCACATTTAATTTTTCTAGTTTTCTGCTCAGTTGAATTTGTTCTAATATTTATGCGATTTCCATGATTTGCTTTATTAAGCCTGATATTCAAACTGTGTGATGGTAATGGCCTGCTGGAACAAATTCTGAACATTGCTATCAAACCTATGTGTTTTGAACATCTAAAAGAGTTTTGGTGATAAGCATCTGCAACACAAAGACACAGGTTAGTTTGAGAGATAATGAGTCGGGTTACAGTGGTAGAGGGCTGAGGACCGGTTCCACCTGTTTGATGGGGGAGGATGGTTCCTACTGAAGCAGAACCCCCAGGCCTGTTCACAGCCACTCCCTGCACCTCATTACAGGAAGTAGCGGTCACAGACAGTTGTAAGAACCTGGTTCCTTTTCTTTTTATGTAACAGCAGATAATATGGAAAATAGTGTTATTATCACACCAAAGCTCAGCCATCATTAATGATCCAAAAGGTGCAGCTGGGTTTTATGTCCAGTCCTGCTGTCATTATAGAGAGAGCTCTCCCAGACTGCAGATTTACTGATGGTTGTAGGTAGCCCCACGCTGTTTACGTTTAAGTCCAGGGCCCTCATTAATCTAAAGTTGGTAGAAACGGTCCCATATTCCATCCTACAAATACAATTTTTAATGTTCATACGAACGGCCAAAATCCTGATTTATGGAACATGCGGTGGCCACTCGGCGTGGTTTTCTGTGGTGTTTGTATAAACCCTCTTTTGCATGTCACATTCTGATTCGCCAGTAAACCAAAATATGACAATTAAAAAAACTATCCCACACCACCTTTTCTTTTGTTCAAAGCGTTCTAGAGAAGTCTCGGACAGGCCATCCGGACTTCCTCTTCAGCTATAAAGAACCTCAGACAAGCTGGATAAAATCTGTTGCAAGTTACACCTGACTGCAACGGTTCCTTCAGAATAAAAGCTGAACCTCACGACCCCTTCAGGGTCTCGGAGACGCCAGTGATAACCTGTCCTGACCTGGAAGCATTCCAAGACTATTTTGGTCGGCACCGCTGCTTTTCTACCGGCTTTGGTTCCAAGGAGGGTCCAAGAGGACCTCGACATTCTGGATCTAACAGAGGCTTCCCCTGGGGTACGCAGACCGACAGATGGCATTTCATGTGCGTTATAAATCTCCTACTAAAGCTTAGAGCGAAACTTTCACTCCCACTCAGAACTAAATGCTTCTCCGGATCCTCTGGTTCTGAATAACATTCCACATACACACCATCATCATTCATCACGTCTCACTCCACCTTAGTCCATCAGTACACAGAGTGCTAAAGGTAGTCTTGTTTAAATTGTGTAGACATAAATCTGTTATCTATTATAAACCTGACTCTCTCTCTTTCCTTGGAGTTAATACGAAGTGTCGCTTAATCCCTGAAATAAAAAGTTTTGATCTTCTGGTTAAAATAGTCAAAGATCCATCAGATTGATAGTGGTAGTGGAGGAACGCAGCAGACATCGGGGAGATCCTGGATTAGCCGGTGATTCTCCCTAGCTCACGGACACATTTAACTACCGTTATCACTCGGGTTCAAGGTTATACCGTTACCATTTGGGTTAAAGGGTGTTGCTAGAGATCCAGACTTTATGAGATTCTCCCGAGTTCTAGTTTTGGCTTAATTTTCCTCCTTAGTAGGAGTTATCTGACAAACTGTCAGTTTTCTTAGGTTGGTGGTTTTTATCCCCGTTTGGATTTCAGAGCCGGGGAAATTTTCAGCTTGGTGGTTAAGTTAAGTTAGGCGGAGAGCCTTTATCATAAGCAGTTAGTCTGCTTATGTTCTCAGTTTCCACCTTATTTTGCTCCACTACTGGTAGGCCTTATTTATGTCGTTTACCCACGGACACTTTATTTTAATAAATCCTTTTGTTTTTACTCTAACCTCCTCGTCCTTTATCCTCACACACACCTTTACACCTATTTTCTTGTGTTAGTCCCCTCATCATCCTAGACCTGCAGAGAGGGGGCGTAACATAATGGGAATCTCACATTTTGTGGTTCATAAGTAAGATGTAAATGATTAATTCTTTACACAGGAGATGTCCAAAAGTCTGGACCATAACCCATTTGCATTAAGGAAAAATTGACGCAGATACTTAACAGTCACCCAGAATATTTTACTGAGGATGTTTAACTGGACAACATCTCAACCAGGTCTGTAAAACGGACATTTCCCTGTCTTTGTCAGAAGCACATCTCCATCCCAGCTCCAGCTGATGCATTCAGAGTTGGCAGAAATGCGGATCTGTGCTTTAAACCACCAAATGGTTACCGAGCGCAGCCGTGTCTGCAGCTCACCATCTCCCCAGTGGATGGGTAAAATGCTGAGAACAAATGTCACACACACCATTGTGTGTGACAACTAGGTGGGACTTTAACTAAAAAAGAAAAAGAATATTATTTTAATATATGACACTACATTCATACATATGTCTTCAAATATAGTATCAGTGAATTAAACAGCAGTCTGGACTTTCCCCCCTTCCTGGAGTTATGGTTGATTTTTCTGGGAATCTGTAAAAGTGGTAGTCTTAGCTTGTAATGTAAACAATACGTCAAAATTTATTTGTGAAGCCCATCCCCCGTATGGTAGAGCCCCATGAGTTCTGGTCTGCATTAGCCGATAGCGTTAGACCTCCGCTTACCCACAACTGTCAATTACAGAGCGTGTGTTTGCAGAATTAAATAGTCAGATATGGCAACATTTCTTATGGACAGGTAAGTCTTTACACACACACAAACTAGGGATAGACGTTTTCCTTTTGAAGCCATTAAACAGTCAATACTCGGTTAACCGTAAACCACTGAGGATAAGTAGATGTAAGGATTCTGCACAGAGATGTAGAAATGCGGCCCTTGGTCTGTACTGGACTTATCGGAATTTGAGTTTGTTTTTACTGGATCTACATAATAATCTGATTTGGATAAGTGGGTATCCTCGTTCTCCCTCTACTCAAATAGATCCTCAACCTGCCATCTAATAAAATCACAAATCTTAAAAGTAATCAAGAGTTCACTGGAAAATTATTATTTGGTCCCAAACTGCGTCCTGGCTCCACACCTGAAGCTACAAACCAGCTTCCAAACCTGTTTTAGAGTGTCGTCCACTCCCACTCACCTGCTCCTTAGAAATCACCACAATAGTCTGTTAAGTTCTGTGATGACTCAATCTAAACAAGGTGTGCTGGAGCAGACCATTGAGCCCGATGACATGGGCTGGAAAAGGCCTTTAGCATGATGACAGGATCTCAGCTGGCTCTGCTCATCGAGGAAATAAGCCAACATAAACCTGAACAGACAAAGAAACCACGCAATTCTGTTGGCAGGGACTACTCCCCTGGATAAAATCATGTAGACTTACCTGCACCAGTCATAAAGTTAAATAACTCATTCCACTTTACAAACAGGAATGTTGGTTTTTTTCTTTTGAGCCAGGACCATCAAGATAAAAAATATCAGCTGCTGTTATGCAGTTCTCACTTTCAAATGTCACAAGGAACTTTTTCTTTAGTCATCTGGAATGAAATCCAAAGCCGTAGATAGTACTAATAATAATGAGTATTGATTTTATACCATCCACAGATTTTAATATCATAAATCATGCCAACGGGATTCTACACCACACTGAGCTTCTGGTCCGCTTGATCAGGTCAGGAAACAAGAGAGCGGTATCGGATACGTGCACGAGCACACACACACACACACACACACACACACACACACACACACACACACACACACACACACACACACACACACACACACACACACACACACACACACACTCACACACACACAAGTCTGAACCAGAGTATTTTGTTACTTAAATGTTCTACTGATAGCTCAGCAGCTTCCACCTGGTCTGAATGTTCAACAGGTGAACAGGAAACACCTCTCAGGTGACCCTGGTCTACCTGTGCTCCAACAGTTAGGAGAACCGAGCTGGGACATAACTTACCAGGTCCTTATCCTGACGATTCCTGGCTTGTCCTCCACCTCTGTCCCGATTTTTTTCCGGATCTACACGCATGTTGCCCCACATGCCTGCGTCCGCTGGCCTTGGTGCTCCTGATACCGTCTGGGTCTGTTTTAGTGGCGGCTCCTCCCACGTCTCTCTCTCTCTCTCTCTCTCTCTCTCTCTCTCTCTCTCTCTCTCTCTCTCTCTCTCTCTCTCTCTCTCTCTCTCTCTCTCTCTCTCTCTCTCTCTCTCTCTCTCTCTCTCTCTCTCTCTCTCTCTCTCTCTCTCTCTCTCTCTCTCTCTCTCTCTCTCTCTCTCTCTCTCTCTCTCTCTCTCTCTCTCTCTCTCTCTCTCTCTCTCTCTCTCTCTCTCTCTCTCTCTCTCTCGTGTGTGTGTACGGGACCACCTAAACCAGTTGGTAAGCCCCAGGGCAGCAGGGGCGCCTCCAGAAAATTATGATGGGGTGGCCAGAAGGGGGTCAAAGATATTTTTGGGGTGGCACCCTAAATTGGTCCTTGTGGCTCCTCTGGGAGAGTTGAGCCTGTGGCGATGTATTGCATTGCTCCTTTATTCATTCTTATTTAAAAAACAGTACATATCCAAAACATCAACTAAAATTTTTACAAACACAAATATTTCAGAAAAATCCATTTGTTATTTAAAATGTTATTTACATTTTTATTTTAAAATGCATTTTTTGTCGTTTAATTCACCTGTTGATGTCTTGACAAAAACTATGGAGATAAAAAGTTTTTTTTAGATGGTGAGCAGCAGAAACAAATGTAAGATCAATATATGCTCATTGGCAGAGGAGGTGATTGGATTGTATTTTTGTCAGTGGTTGTCCTTCCCTTCATTTTTCTGCCCCTGAAACCTTCATCATGCATTCATCACATCACAAATCCACTAATACAACAGTATCTGATGTGGTGTCTCATCCAAACCCCTCACCAAGCTTCAGCACATCCAAAATCTCCTAACCTACACCTGCTCCAATGACTACATCTCTCTTGTCCATTCAACACCTCCATTGGCTTCCTCTCACTCAGAGTCCTCCCTAACCTGGCCCCTCCTACCTCCCTGACCTGCTCTACCACATGCCCCATCCCACTCCCTCCTCCCCCACCATGACCAAGCCCTGAACCTGGAGAGACACAACTTTCTCCATTGCTGCCGCCACCCTCTGGAACTCCTATCCTACTGTGGTGTCCCACCTGAAGGCTGAACTTCTGCTGCTGCAGCTCTTTTGTAACCCCCGACCACAATAAGGTGGCAATGCCTCAGGGGGAAAATAAAGATTAACAATTAAATTAAATATTTCTCATCAGCTTTTAGCAACTAGAAACATAAGTTTATATGAGTGGATAAGGATTCCCTTTGGCCTGTCCTCAGCACCAGCAGAGTTTCAGCGTAGTTTGGAGTGTTTTGTGGGACTGAGAGACGAACCAATGCAACCTTACCTGGATGATAATCGAGTCCACAGCCAGTCCTTTGAAGATCACCTGCGTGACATGAGAGAGGTGCTGCATTGCTACCCGACTCATGGAGTGAAGCTAACACCAAAAAAATGTGAGATCTTCAAAGACAAGGTGAAATTCCTTGGGGAGATTGTATCCAGGGATGGCTACTGTATAAATCCTGCAGAGACAGCATCAGTACAAGCGCCCAAAGATCACATCCCCAAAACAGCAGGGGATCTGAGGAAAATGTTGGGATTCCTGTCGTACTAACGTCCGTATATTCCCAATTTTTTACATACTGCAAACCCCTTTACAGTTTGCTGTGCACATGATCCTGTCAGGTCCTGACCTCCATGCTACCACCTCATCAGCCACCATGCATCACACCTGGTTCCCTCATCAAGCTCATGCCACACACCTGTCTCACCAGCTATATATTCCTCAGTCAACCACCAGCACTCGGCCAGATTATGGAACGCTTCTGCTCGTAAATCTTCCAGCCTTTTTCATCCTGCCTGATCATAGCCTCCTGACCTCGTTTCTACCCCTGACTCTAGTCAAGAACTCTGCTTGCCTCCACGAACCTCGCCTGTTCACTGACTTTGTCTCCAGCCTTGTCCTCTACGTGTAACGCCACGTCTTAGCTTTTTGCTAATAAAGACTTTTAAAGTGCCTTACCCTCACGGGTCCTCAAGTTCTAGTCAATTCAGAATAATCTGGCCATAATAATAGACACCTCTGTTCCCAAAATGCACCCCAGAGCATGGAGACCCCAGCCCATCTCGCCAGGGCCCAAAGCAGCAGCATCGCAGAGCCTCACGGAGTCTGAGCGCACCAACCCAGCCCCACCTCAGTAGAATATCTACTCCCATCCCTGCATTTGCACAACTTCCAGAATATATGAGACATCCCGGCAAGGTTGGGTCCTCCCCCTCCTCGACATCCCCCTCCCCCGTGATGGGACAGAGTTGTTATTATTTCAGAGGAGCCAAGGTCCACCTGAAGTCACTGGGCCCAGACCATACACTGCTGCTTGTTCCCGCCTTCTTCCCGGCAGCTTATGACTCAGAGCCCCATCCCCAAGTCCTCGCCCAGATCCCCACATGGGGCCCGCCGCCCCCACACCCCGAGCCCTCAGGCCCTCACCCAGACCTACTTAGGGGTGATGCAGCTGCAAGGCAGCAACCCATGGCTGCCACCAAGACCCCTCAAGGGGCCCCACTCACAACCGCCAGTAGTCCACCCCCCGAAACAACCCAAGCACCTCCAGAGGGGGGCAGAAGCCCCCCAGCCCCAGACACCCTCAGTGAACCCACCTCCAGGGAACGTCCGGATACTCCAAACTCAGACCCCCCCCCCCCAACCACATCATCCCACAGGACAATGTCAATGGTCCCCCATTATCGCTATGTGATGGAACTGATCAAAGGAGCCCAGAGAGATTGATTTGAAGTGGAAGCAGAGGCTAAATCAAGTGTAATATGACCTAACAAAAGATTTCTATACTGGTTAATGCAAATAGTATCTCTATTTTTCCAATTCAAGAGGATAGTTTTCTTAGCGATGCATATGGCAGTCAGAACCACGTGAACCAAAGATATTTCAATCAGGACATCGTCCAGGTGTCCCAGTAAACAAAGAGAGAGGGGGGAAGTTGGGATATGACATTTCAGAGACTTTGACAGATCTTCACACACGCTACCCCAAAATTCCTGGACAGGTGGACAGGACCACAGTGCATGAATGTAATTGTCAGGAATGTTGTTTGTGCAGTGTGTACAGGTGTCAGATGACACAAACCCCATCCTGAACATCCGATGACCTGTATAGTGTACTCTGTGTAGAATTTTGTACTGAATTAATTGTAAATTCGGATGTCTGATCATTTTAATCCTCTCAGGCTCAAAATAAGTTTTGATAAAAGGACAAACAACTAAGTCCTTCAGGGGTACTTCTGCGTTAAAAAATGCTCATGAAACATGTATGTGGAGTAACCAGGTAGGTAGGTTTTAACGTTGCACACCTGCAACGCCTGCCTCCAGAGGGTTAAAAGTTTTTAAACAAGTTTGGGACCAGAAGTTCTGGTCAACACTGACTCATAGATCCACCTCCCATTTTCCAATGGGGATTGCTATTCTATCGTCTATTTTGGACAGTGTCTTATAGACTTTAGACAGTAGTTTGGGGGGTTAGAGATTATAGAAGTCTAATACCCTTGGTGGTTTTTGTAATTCTATTTTATTGAGCTAAAATTTTTGTTTGACTACAGATTTAATTTGGTGGTATTCTAAAAAGCTATTATCTATTCCAATTTGGGAGACTATTCTGTTAAATGGGATGAAGTCCAATCCTTCATATATGTGTTCCAGGTATAGGATCCCTTTATTTTTCCAGTCCGGAAGGTTCATCATTTTATTCTTTTGCAAAATATCAGGATTGTTCCAGATGGGTGTGCGTGTGCATGGTATTAGTGAAGACTTCTGAGTTCTGCTCTTTCCTTCATTTGTGATCTATTGACATGCTAGTTCTGTTGCTACAATAAATTCTTCATATGGTATTTTCTTTGGTGTTACTGCAAAGTTTAAATCTTTTTTTAATATGTTTTCTTCTGCTTCTGTTAGTTCGTGCTTGAGCTTTGTGTGGAGTTATCTTGTATTTATTTTCTCTTTTTCTTGTTGAGTTTGTTTAACTTCTTTATGCGTCTTTTTTTAATTTTCATGAATTCTTTTTCCTGTTGTTCCATCATGTGTCCTTTAATTTGTTCCTCCGTTTTTTCATCAAGTTTGTAATTCCTTTTTAAGTCCAGATGTCTTCTTTCCTGTTCGTTATCCACTTGCTTCTTTTTTGGGTATGACATTTCTTATCTTTTCTTTGAGTAGTGCTCTCTGTGCTCTTTCCATTATGTTCTGTGCTGTCTTGGTCTGGATCGGTGTTTTCAGCTGTAGGCTTGTTGGTGTGATGTTTTTGTCCCGGTATCTTAAATTGAAGCAAAGGTTGTTCCTAAGATGTGCACGTTTTTGATGTAAACGTTCCAAATGGCGGATGTCCTTTGTTCCTTGTTGTCTGTATTTTTCTTTAAACATCTGGATGTGGGACCAGGAACAGAGACGATGGAGTTTACTCATTGGATCGTGCATGAGACTGCATCATCGGAGAGGGGAGAGCGGGCAGCATAGGGCGACAACGTCCTCTGCTGCCCGCGGATAAACGGAGTAGGAAGTGACGCCACCATCAGCGTCAGCTCTGAGGATGTTTTGCAGTCGGCAAACGAAACGTACGTCAGCAAGGTAAAGATAAACCTTTCCTGTCTTTTAGAAAGAACCAAAAATGGAATTAATAATGATAAAAGTTGGGTAGATCCAGTCCTCCTCTATCTTTGGTCTTCTGAAGTGTTTTTAAGCTAATTCGTGGAGGTTTATTCTGCAGAGGAATTTAGTGATTTAGGAGTCCAGAGATCTAAACCAGTCAGCTGGTGGCTTGTTTGGGATAATTGAAAATAAGTCATTTATTCTGGGTAAGACCATCATTTTAATTGTAGCAACTCCCCCCATGAGTGATATCGGTAAGGATTTCCATCTTGCAAGATCATCTTCCACTTTCTTTAAAAGTGGGATGTAGTTTAGTTTGGTTAGATGTGTCAACTTGGGAGAGACATTTATTCCCAGGTATGTGATATTCCCTGACTCCAATTATGTATTAAGCACATTGACAAAAGAGAAATTAATTGGTAGAACTGTAGATTTTAAGCAGTTTATAGAGTAATCTGAAACTCTTGAAAAAGAGTTTTTCAATTCTATTGCTTGAGAGAGAGGATTGAGAGTTCTGGAGAAAAAGTACCACATCATCTGCATAAACACTGATTTTATCTTCTATGTTCTTACTCTTTATGCCTTTAATACCTGTTGTTTGCCTGATTGCTACTGCTAGTGGTTCGATAAAGATAGCAAACAGTGAGGGGGAGAGATGGCATCCCTGCCTGGTCCCCCTCTGAAGACAGAAGCTAGCTGATATTTGAACATCTTAGGTGTGTTATTGCTGTGTCGTTCTAATTCCATGTTGTTGTTCTTTTTTAAAACACAGAAACGGTTTTGTTACCTGTTGACACTACGTTTCGCCGACGGCTGCCGGCTTCTTCAGGCTGACGCTGATGGTGGCGCGTCCCTTCCTTCTCCGTTTATCTGCGGGCAGCAGAGGACGTTGTCGCCCTCTACTGCCCGCTGTCCCCTCTCCTACGATGTAGTCCCAATCGTGGTCCAGCGTGGTCCAGCATGTAAACTCTGTCGTTGTGATCAAAATTCTACACAGAGTACACTATACAGGTCATCAAATGTTCAAGATGGGGTTTGTGTCATCTGACACCTGTACACACTGCACAAACAACATTCCTGACAATTACATTCATGCATTGTGGTCCTGTCCACCTGTCCAGGAATGTTGGGGTAGAATATGTGAAGATCTGTCAAAGTCTCTGAAATGTCATATCCCAACCACCCCCTCTCTTTGTTTACTGGGACACCTGGACGATGTCCCGACTGAAACATCTTTGGTTCACATGGTTCTGACTGCCATATGCATCGCTAAGAAAACTATCCTCTTGAATTGGAAAAATAGAGAAACTTTCTGCATTAATCAGTATAGAAAGCTTTTGTTGGATCATATTACACTTGATTTAGCCTCTGCTTCCACTTCTAATCAATCTCTCTGGGCTCCTTTGATCGGTTCCATCACATAGCGATGATGGGGGACCATTGATGTTGTCCTGTGGGATGATGTGGGTGGGTGGGGGTGGGGGGGAGGGTCTGAGTTTGGAGTTTCTGGATGTTCCCTGGGGGTGGGTTCACTGGGGATGTCTGGGGCTGGGGGGCCGTTGCCCCCCTCTGGAGGTGCTTGGGTTGCCTTGGGGGGTGGACTACTGGTGGTTGTGAGTGGGGCCCCTTGGAGGTATTGGCAGCGGCCATGGGTCACTACCTGGCAGCTGCATTGCCCCTGGGCAGGTCTGGGTGGGGGCCTGGGGTTTTGGGGTGGCCGACCCTGTGTGGGGATCTGGGCGGTGCCTTGGGGGTCGGGTCCTGACATGTATGCTGCCAGGAAGAAGGCAGGAACATGCAGCAGTGCCTGGCCCAGGTTCAGGGGCCTCGGGTAGACCTTGGCTCCTTTGCTGTCCCATCACAGGGGAGGGGGAGGACCCAACCTTACCTGGATGTCCTATGTCTTTTATATTCTGGAAGTTGTGCAAATGCAGGTATGGGCATAGATATTCTGCTGGGGTGGGGCTGGGTTGGTGCCCTCGGACTGAGGCTCTGTAATGCTGCTGCTTTGGGCCCTGGCAGGATGGGCTGGGGTCTCCATTCCCTGGGCGGCAATTTGACAACGGAGGTGCCTATTGGGGCCAGTGGGGGAGCTGGCTCCCTGGAGGGCTAAGCCCAACCAGCCATTCCTCCCCATCCCCGCATATTTCTCTCCTCCTGCTCCCTCACATCATCACACAAACATGCACATAGGACATTTGGGGGTGGACAAGTCAGGGAGTGCAGGTATGGACCCCATTTCCGCATTCCTGTGGCAACCTGCCCCCCAATTTTATTTGCACCTTATACACTTCCACCGACGACATTCCACGCAAACACACACTTAGGGCCTTGGGAGTGAGCACATTCACGGCACTTGGCAGGGGGATTTCTCAGCCTCCTCCCGAGTGCCGGTGCCCACTTCCAATTTTAAACTGCACTTAGACACAGAGGGCTGTGGGTTTAAGTGGGGTGGTGCGGTGGCATCAGCTGGCATAGGCCAGACAATGCCCGCACTGCTCGCTCACCACAGCCATGGAATACACCTCATTAACACACAACACTATATTGGAGCAGGTGGAGGGAGACTAGGGGTCTTAGCACACCTCTGATGTTGCTTGGCTTCCTGGGGCTGGAGGCTAGAAGGGAGATCTGGCCATCTGGTTGGGGTCTGGGGTGGTGGGTTGCTGTGCTCAGCGTTGGGCGGGGAGCCTGCTCATCAGCAACCCAGCAGAAAGGGTCAAACTCTTGTAACCGGTAATGGTTGTACCCCCTTTCTGGTTGCAGTCTCCTTGGGGTTCTTGTGTTCTGGGGCAGCGCCTGGATCTCTGGGACTTGGAGCTCCCCCCGTCTCCTACGCATCTTTGGGGGGCAGATCTGTGGTCCCTCACACTCTCTATTGGACGCTCCTATAGATAAACCTTACATAAACAAGCGCGTGTACACACACAGGTGCTCACATGGTGCTCTCAAAAGTATGGGCTTAGGCACGTTCAACACAGATCTTAAGACTATGGTGGGCACTTAATGCACTGTGATTTATTATCGTGTGACTGTTCCGTTAAACAATGTTGATTATATATTTCTTCATCAAGTTGACGCAATAATAGCTTGATCTTGTTGTATTGTTGTTGTGTCCCTTTTTATTATTATTTTTTTTTTTTTTTGCTTTTTTTTCTTGTCTGTTTCTGCAGGTCTAGAAGCAGACTCTTGTTCACTGTTTTTTATTTTTGTGGAACTCCCCCCTCTCTCCCCACCTTTTGTCTTTTCCTTTCTCTTTCACCTCTGACTCCGTGTCTGGTCGGAATTACAAAGCACTCAAAAACAATAACAATAAAGTTTTAATCATCAGGCGTGACATTAAAAGCAGACGCTTTGATGCTCCACCTGAGAGTAAATCTGTAAGGCTTGTTACCAGCATTCAGACATCAATTCTGTTTGCTTCAAAGCCAGACAGGACATGGTAAAAAAAGAAAAAAAAATGTGTGCAGTGGTTCCCTGGTTTCCAGCTCCAGTACACACTTGAGAGAGAGACAGAAATGCAATTTCACAATTGTCCTGTGTACAGTAACAAACAGTAATGCATGCATTTGGTAAAACACAGTGTAGAGTGTTTTGTAGAATTGCTAGTGTACTGCATGAAACTACAATGTACTGTAAAGCAGTTTACAGTGCTGAACATAGAAGACCTGCTTTACCTGCACATACTGGTGACGGATCTCCTTCACCCTTCACAGTTTCGTTCGAATGGCACTTTATACAATTGCTTCATGCGGATTTTATTTTTTTTGAGACCTCTGTCAATTGTTGAAATTGAAACTGATTCAATATTGCCAAATACCGTGTTATTCTCTATGACAGCGCCTTGTATTTCTCTCAACTTTATTGCATTGTTTGCAATGACCATTGCACAAATGGCTTCCTCTTGCTGTGGGGTAAAAAGGGGCCCTCTTCCACCTCCGCGAGGTTGTCTTTCAATCCTATGTGGTACAGAGTAAAATTACAGTAAAATTACAAATACAGTACAGTAACATGAGATATGTATGAGATGGTACAGTACAGTAAATTACTGTATGAATACCTGTTTTCCCTATGGAATTTTTGAATGATTGAACTGACAGTAGTTCTTCCAATATTGGGTTGCACCCTTCGAACAGCCTCCTCCATGATGAGGCCGTGATTGACAACATGGTCCCCAATTGTAGCCCTAATTTCATTAGGAATACGCCTATATCTGCCTCTTCTCCCTCTTCCCCCTCTCCTTCCTCCCCGCATCCTCACCCCTCTTCCACGATGCTGACCTTCCATTTTGTGTCACAAAAGTGTAGAAATGGTACACACTAGCTCCTGCTCAGTTCATATATGCTTGCCAATTGAGGATTCACCTCCTCATGAGTGACAGCTGAAATTCACCTGTGATCAATTGTTCAATTTAGGAGACATTTCCAGGAAAAAATGATAAAGGTATAGAATTTGCTTGACAGATGACTAATATTTGACATTTGATAACTAGTTCAACAGTTTTGTGTGTAATGACTCAAGTAATGAAAGTAAGACTATTAGTTTTATTGAGAACGACTATTCAGCATCCATAAGTATAATTAATTTTGACTGACATGACATAAGCAAATGGAAATGTCAAAAAACAGCAGAGAAATGTATGAAAGCAACTGATACATGTCCAAAATCATTTGCAGTTTGTTCAGAGAAAGGAGAAATTGCTACTATGATGTGCACAAATGACTAAATGTTGTGGAGGTTGAACTAATAGTTATGAGAATTTTAATTCTGATCTGAGAAACGCACCAAAGCCACTGAGAAAAACTGTAAACATTTCAACTTTAGAGTTTTTAATCAATGTTCAAAGATTAAAGTTTTCCGCTGTTTAGCATTTTTGTCCATTCTTCACCTATATTCTGAGCTTTATTACACTTGTTGGTTTTTGCTTCTAAATCTTTAAATACATTCAGCTCATTTTGACAGTTTAGCTTAGTTTCAGCTTCACTTCAGCCACTCAGCAGCTTCAGCAATCAGTTCCCAAATTTAGCATATGCTGCTAATTTCACAGTTCAGCTAAATGTAAATATTAAACTGTTAAACTTGTCCTAATGAAATAGCATGTGTTTAGACATTTTAGCTGTCCAGATTTTTATACAGTGTTCACAGATTTCAGTTTTCTGCTGTTTAGGATTATTTTTCTCTATTATTCACGTACTTTTTGTGCTTTACTTGGTTGTTGGTGCTTTTTGCTTCTACATCTTTCAATACATTCAGCTCATTTTGACAGTTTTGCTTAGTTTCAGCTTCAGTTCAGCTATTAAGCTGATTCAGCTAATCGTTTAGGCTGTAATGATTTTAATAAGCCATAAGATATAGGATTCCATAGGAAATATGAAATCAACCTTATGGATCTGTAGGTACTGTTTAACCAGAAGATTGGAACTTTTTATTGCAGGGATTAAATAACAGCTTCGTATTAACTCAGAGACAACAGAAGTGAGAGAGTCAAGTTTAAAAGTTTAAAGATTTATTACTAAACACATTAAAATAGACTAACTTTAACACTAAATGTATGGTGTAACTAAGGTGAATGAGACGGAGAATGGTGTAATGTGGAATGTTGTTCAGAACCAGCAAATCCGAAGAAACGATTAGTTCTGATGTGTTCGCGCTAAGCTTTGGTTAGGAGATTCATAAACACATTCGACACCATTTTGTCGGCCTACATACCCTTGTGGAAGTCCCCGTTAGATCAGGAATGTCGAGGTCCAGCTTGACCTTCTCTGGAACTGAAGCCTGTAGGAAACGCAGCGGTTGCCGACCAGACCAGTCTTTGAGATACTTCCGGGTCACGACGGTTTTGTTGGCATCTAGTGAGACCCAAACCTGGGTCGTGATGGTTCAGCTTTTATTCTGAAAGGAACCGTTGCAGCAGTTGGAACAGCAACAGATTTTATCCAGCTTGTCGTTGGTTCTTTTGGCTGAAGAGGAAAGTTACGGATTGGCTACTCCGACAACTTCTCTAGAACACTTTGAACTGGCGTTAAAGATGGCGTGGGCATAGTTTTATACTTCGGATGTTTTGGTTTATGGTCAAATGAAAAGATGACAGGTTTACCAAGCACCACCAAAACCACGCCTTTGTCAGATCTGGCAGATTCTGATTGGATCAGTAAAGCAAAGTGTCATGTCTTAACGCTACATGAGATCAGTCCTAGTGGAAACATTTAAAGTCATATTACTTATTATATTCTGTAGGATTATAATAACGTAATTAATATTTTGATTTCACAGATTGGTCACATCTTATTATTGACTAACATTTTGTTTGACTAGCTTTATTAAAATAGAGTTCTTTGATTAATTAAAAGGAGAGAGTCCATTCTTCATTCTTCTCTTGAGCTGGAAAGAAGCAGTTTAGAAGCAAATGCATGAGACCTTGAGGCCATATCTCATGCAGACTAGTTCTGTGTCACAGGAGAGGGGGAAATGACTTTTGGTGGAAAACAGTCATTTCATTCTGTTACAAAGCTATCCAGCATTCAAAAAACATTTCTGCTAGAAATGCAATTTATCTAGTTTAGGAAGTGTTATCCTGTCAAGAAACTCATTGATCTCGTTATCTGATGGGTTTATCTGTGGTGAATACAGTGTTGTTTATTCTTTCAGGATCATAAACTATATTCCCGGTTGAGTCTTTTACAGCAGATATGGAAGTTTTCTCTTTATTTAGTTTTTACTGGTTAGCTAAAAATGTACCTCATTTATTACTGTGTTAAAAGTTTTCTATTTGTAGTCTTTGTGCTAAAAATTGTGCTTTTTGTCAATAATTCCATGAAGTTCTAATTTAGCTTTACGTAATTTGCTCAGTAACTCCTTCTGTAGATGCTTCTAAAGACTTAATGATTTATTCTTACTCCTGAATATGTTTGTTTTCTGTTTTTTTCTTATGTGATGAGAAAGAGATTATTTTACCTCTCATCACTGCCTTTCCTGCCTCCCAGAGAACAGATGCTGATGTTCCAGGCAGGTCATCATGTTCTAAATATAAAGCCCACTCCTTTTTAAAAAATCTATAAAACCTTTGTCTTTGAGCAGTGATGTTTTAGACCTCCAGTTTTTGCTTGGTGGGATTATCTTCTTATTTACCAGAGTTAAAGAAACCGGAGCATGGTCACTGACAACTATAGGGTGTATCTCAGTGTCTGAAATGCCAGCCAACAATGAGCTGCAGACTAGAAAATAATCCAAATGTGAATGAGAGTGATGGACGTGTGAGAAAAAAGTATCTCTACGGTTAGGATGAAGAGATCGCCATGCATCACAAAGCCCATAATCACTCATGTACTGTTTAACTATGTTAGTGGATTGTCAATTGCGCTGAATCTCACGTGAGCCTGTCTGTTAAAGTATACATCCAAAATTTTAAATCACCTCCAAGTGTAAGTGGGCAGTCCAAGTGTTCGGAGAGTACGGAAAAAAACTATGAAAGAATGAAGGCTCATCAATATTTGGACAATATATGCTGACGATCCATAAGCTTTGATTCTGTATAGATATTTTTAGCATTATAAATCAAATCAAATCAAATCAAACTACTTATATAGCACTTAATCATGCAATGCATGTAACTCAAAGTGCTTAACAAATTAAAAAGGCCCCACATACCCACATTCCCTCCCATCCCCAGAATTTAAAAACAGTCTGAGAATGAACACCCCTTCACAACACTCATCCTCGCGCGCGAGCGCGCGCATACACACACACACACACACACACACACACACACACACACACACACACACACACACACACACACACGCACACACACACACAATGTCCCCCCACCCCCCGGAAAAAAACACAATGGACTGAGTTTAGATGAGCCAGACCAGCTAAGATAATGAAACGCCATCAGGGGAGCCATCTGCCCCGACAGCAGCAAATCCACAGCAGCAGCCGTGGCACCGACACAGGATGCCCTGGGCAGAGAGGGCGGAGACCCCCACCTCCACCTAGGCACACCTGGAAAGCACCCAGGCTGCCACAGCCGACCACCGCTCCCATTGCAGAGGGCTCCCACAGAGGAAACACTGGAAAAAGGTTAAATTAAGGTTAAAACATTAAATAATAACAGCTAAAATGAAAATTGTAATATAAAAAGTTATATAGACATTAAAATAATGTTGATCATAAATCTATGGTTAAAAAAAAGACAGACAGACAGACCGACAGACAGACAGACAGACAGACAGACAGACAGACAGACAGACAGACAGACAGACAGACAGACAGACAGACAGACAGACAGACAGACAGATAGACAGATAGATAGATAGATAGATAGATAGATAGATAGATAGATAGATAGATAGATAGATAGATAGATAGATAGAAATCTACCCTCTGGACCTGAAACTGTGTCCAATGCTGTGAAATTGA
The DNA here is from genome assembly GCF_043380555.1 of Nothobranchius furzeri. Classification (NCBI taxonomy): domain Eukaryota; kingdom Metazoa; phylum Chordata; class Actinopteri; order Cyprinodontiformes; family Nothobranchiidae; genus Nothobranchius; species Nothobranchius furzeri. The sequence goes on along the minus strand of NC_091758.1, from coordinate 13,629,924 downwards.
TGTTTTTGTGTATTAAAATAGCTACACCTCTTTGCCTAAAGTTATAGCAGGCAGAGAACATGCTGGGAAACAGGTGTTTTAACCCTCTGGAGGCAGGCGTTGCAGATTTGCAACGTTAAAACCTACCTACCTGGTTACTCCACATACGTATTTCATGAGCATTTTTTAACTCAGAAGTACCCTGAAGGACTTAGTTGTTTGTCCTGTTATCAAAACTTATTTTGAGCCTGAGAGGATTAAGTTTATCTGCAGATGTGGCAGATCTATGAGTCTCTTGTAATAATATTACGTCTGCTTGCACTCTTTTTAACTGATCAAAAATCTTTAATCTCTTCTCTCTGGAGCCAGCTTCATATACGTTCCATGAGACAAACCTTAGTGCACCCATAGATGTGTGTGTGAGTAGCTAGAATATGAAGCCTTCATGTGTATGAGATAAGATAAGGAAGCAGTAATATAACAAATTCCAGAGGCAGCGCGTCTCTTCAGGTAAACAGCCTGTGACGTAATAGTCGGTCTGCGCTCCCTCTGATCAGTCTTACTTACTTTCTGCAGTTGCTTATGCTGCACCCACAGGTTCAGTCACTCAAAGCAAAAACAGGCTGCACACAGCCAAACCAATGACAATACAGAGGTGATGCTGATGTCAGCTGGATCAGACAGGCTGAAGGAAAAGGACTAGAGTGGGTCTACACATTTCTGCTCATAAATTATTCTCCATCAGTGCCGAACCCTTTCAGCATTCAGAGACAACAAGGATCAAGTGTATCTGCTGATGAGCAGCTTGAAGACTAAAGATTGCTATTCATTATTATGCTTGAAGAGCCACAGTGATACAGGAAGCCACAGAGCTGAACACAAACCCAGCAGTTGCCTGAGGAGAGAGTTGCAGGTTCGAGCCCCACTCAGTCTGTCACTGTTGTTGTGTCCTTGGGCAAGACACTTAACCCGCCTTGCCTGCTGGTGGTAGTCGAAGAGACCAGTGGCGCCTGTGTACAGCTGACTCGCCTCTATCAGTGTGCGCCAGGGTAGCTGTGGCTACAGTGTAGCTCATCACTACCAGGGTGTGAATGTGTTTGTAGGATTTGGTAAATTGAGTGCTTTAAGAGCTCAATATATATTACCTCTACTTATGACCAATAAGCTGTGATACTCTATCTAAATATAGAACATCAACCTGCCTGGTCTTTACCGTGTTTAATCACAGAACTTCCAAAATGTTCTGAAGGAGGCGGGGGACATTGAGTCTGGACCCTCTTCCATTGCCCTGTCGATGCGCAGGTGCAGTCAGGGAGATCAGGGTCAGCCAGTAGTGGTACAGGGCGCCAGAGGTCACCAGCACCAGCTGTAGTGGAGCAGGTTCAGTGATGTCGTCAGCCCCACCTTCGGCAGGTGGTGTCCCCACCACAAGGCATTGGGCTTCAGCTGGAGTCTCAGTGCCACCATCTACTCCCCCTTCGGCAGGTGATGTTCCCACTGCAGGGTGCGGAGTCTCAGGTGGAGCGCCACTGCAACCGTCAATCTCATCTGGAGCAGGTGGTTTTCCCACCCCAATTCGAAGTGATCCTGCTGCAGCGATGACACAGACTGTGGGTGTCACTGACCTTAGAGGCTGTGGACAGACTTGTCTCTCTGACGGCGTCATTGTAGTTAACAACACCTAAAGAGGGAATGACATGAACACGAAAGAGAGAACGGAGCTCAGGTGAAAATTGCAGACTGGCAAGGTCGTTTTCAGAAAAGACAGGTTGAACAGACACAAAACAATCGGATGGTCGAGGGGTGGACGCGTTAGCGGCCTGAGCTCGAGTCACGACACACACGTGGGTGGGTCTGACTGAGAAGACACATTGTCAGGGAGCCACAAGGGGTTGAAGGACCGTAAGGTACCAACAGCTGCACCTTGTTTGGCAAGAGAGTCTGCAAGATCATTCAGATCCTTATCAGTTCTGGGTGCACAAGAATGACCTTTGACTTTACGCCAATAGATTTGCATGTCATGTGATGTTGCTAGGGCATCACAAGCCATGAAAAGGTCATGATGTTTAACAGGCTTCCGGTTAGAGGTTAAGAACCCGTTACATTCCCAAGAAGGTGGATGACAAGTGAAACTGAGACGTGTGCGGCGTACTTCAATGTTGAAGCTCTGAAGAGCAAGCAGCCATGACGCAATGCGTGCGTTGGTCACCACACCACCTCTGATGCATTGACTGTTAAGGAAGGTCACTGGCTGATGTTGAGTTTCAATGATGATTTTCTTTCCACCAATGTAGCTGGAAAAGTGTTTAACTGCCCACATGGTGGAAAGCAAAGCTTTTTCACAGTCAGAGTATTTTAACTTAAGACCGGACAAGAGCTTACTAGCATAGGCGACGACACGCCTGTCGCAGTCATATACTTGATAGAGACCAGCACTCAAGCAGTTAGATGAGAACTTGACCTCAAGGTGGAACTCTTTGTCACAATCAGGAAGTGCCAGGCACAGAGCTGAGCAAAGTGTGACCTCCAGGTCATCCATGGCCTGTTGCTGCTGCTCAGTCCACTCGAAAGGCACATCCTTTTTCAGAAGGGCAGTCAGAGGTCTCGCCATCTCAGCGTAGTGTTCCATGAACTGGTGAGAGTAGTTGCACACACCTAGAAAACTCAGAAGTTCAGTGACATTCGTTGGGGGTTTGATGGTGGCCACTCCTTGAATTCTGCCATGTTGAGGCTGCACTCCCTGTGGTCCCACAAAGCAGCCAACAGACTGAACCTTTGACCTGCACCACTGACCTTTGGCGAGAGAAATCTTTGCACCAGCAGCTGCGAGCTGACCCATGACATGGTCCAGCTCGGACAGGTGGTCATTCAAGGTACGCTTACAAACAAGAATGTCATCAACATAGATGAGGGTACCTCGCTCTCGAGCATCAGGGCAGGCTTTTTTCAAGAAGATGTTCAACTCAGATGGTGAGTTGGAGTACAAGGAGTCAGCTGAAAGAGAGTATTTATATTCTAACAGAAGATGACATAGCTTGTCTCGTTCAACTTCAATGGTAAGAGCATCGGCTTGGTCCATGACCTGTTCAATGTGAGAAAACATCAGAGGGCGGCTCTGATGGAAGCTGTAGTTGTGGTGGTGGAGGCTCTGAGCACGGCAGGGAGCATGTGATTTCCCCATGCTCAGGGTCACGAACCGCAAGGCAGTGAACGTCAAGGTCAGGAGGCAAAACGATGGGCAGGGGTTCTCCAACATCCGACCAAAGTTCCCCCTTTTCCACATCGATAAAAGCTTCAAGGCACTTCGAAAAGTCAACGCCGAGGATCAAAGGCATGGCACTGCGCTCACAGATGTACACAGGGTGCGTCAAAGTCATAGGACTGATCGTGAAGTGGAGAAGAGACCTGGATGACAAGATCATGTGACAAAGAGAGAAAACATTGACAGTTACCGCACATGGAGGGAGTTCTGGAGGTCTGACTCTTCCTCCTGCATCAAGGTAGAGGCGGTTTAAAATCGACTGGCGTATGAGGGTGTAGTCTGAAGCTCTATCCAGGAGAGCGTTGTAGTGGAGCACCTGTTCTAGTGTCACAGACACCAGAGGCTTACCAGCTCTCCCATGAGACAGGAGGTGTCCCAAGAACAGTTTGGCAGATTCGACACCAGGGGGCGCCTGACCATCATCACAGGCGGATGAGTTGTTCATCAGTTCAGCTGGACCAGAGCTTTGGACTACTTCCTGAAAATCTGAGTCAAAACACTTGTTATCTGTTTGCAGGTTTTGTTCCAAATCTGGAAGCAGATTAGCTAAAGAAAGGGCTAAAACCTTTCCAGGGCAGGAAGCATTCTCAATAGCAACACATATTTTATCTAAAGATAGGACTTTTTCATCCAGATTTTGGAATTTCTGGTTTAAATTGGAGAGCTGCTGTTGAATGTCCTCTTTCATTTCAGTTAGAAAATCCATAACACACGATACATAACACAAGTGCCCACTAGGCGGGGACGCAGGGTTGGGACTCTCCTCACTTCAGACTGTACAGCCGCAAGAGCAGGCTATTGGTTTAGGGAGCACATTGAACACAATGAATCCTTGAGACGGTTCCACAGCCTTCACCGGTCACAGTCCCGCCCAGGCTTGGATATGGAGAAAGGGTTTTCATAGCGACAGCAGCATTCCACATGTCTTGTGAGGGGAGTTTTCACTTCAACCTAACAGGCTTCAAGGTCACCAGATTCAGATAGCAAGAATTGTTTTGGGTACAGGCGACGGTGGCACAGGAGTTAAATGCTTGCCCTGTAATCGGAAGGTTGCAGGTTCGAGCCCCACTCAGTTTGTCGCTGTCGTTGTGTCCTTGGGCAAGACACTTAACCCCTCTTGCCTGCTGGTGGTGGTTGGATGGACCGGTGGCGCCAGTGCTCGGCAGCCCCGCCTCTGTCAGTGCGTCCCAGGGCAGCTGTGGCTACATCGTAGCTCATCCCCACCAGTGTGTGAATGTGTGTGTGTGAATGGGTGAATGACTGATTGCATTGTAAAGTGCCTTGGGGGTCCCAGGACTCTAGAAGGCGCTATATCAAATACAGGCCATTTACCATTTACCATTTATAAGTAGAGATAATTTCCTCTCTGCCTTAGAGTTATGTCGGTCTTCAACCCCTCCAGGTCCAATAATGGCATCATCAAACTATTCCAATCCGTGCTGATCCATCAACTCTCTCCTTGATTGAATCAACCTTCTGTGCCAGAGCCTGAATCTCAGCCAAAGTTCCAAGCTTACGACTCATCTCGACAATTATATGAGTCTGTGAGTTTACAGCATGATGCATTCCATCCCTGAGCTCCGGGATTGAGCCAATATTCCTCGAAATCTCGTTAATTTTCCAGTATGCCAGGTAACCACTCAGGCCATACAGCAGGAATCCCAACACCAAAACGAAAAATATCCAGACATCTTCAGAATCCTCCATTGACAGTTGAGAGAGGCAGATCAAGTTCCACTGTTTCCAGGAGTCCATGATATACCCAGCTGGCTCTGTCCCAGAGGGGCATCCAGGAGCCCCTTCTCCCGTTCTCATCGTTGAAAAATTTTTGTCAATCGCGTTGAGAGACCAACTGACCAGATCCATGTTTAATAATTTCCAGTTTCCAGAAAAATTGCAGAGAAGCGCAGTGCACAGGCAGACAGGACAGAGAGCCTTGGGAGGAGCAGGGAGGGAGGGGAGAAAAAAGCGTCTGTACTCTCCAAGAGCCGGAAGAAGTTTTATCTCCAGGCTCAACAGCTAATGCTAACTATAGCCACGTCAGCGTCAGGCCTTGATCACTTGATCAGGCGTTTAGGCATTCACTAGGGGAATAAACCTCTTCGACAGGGTATACCTTCCACTGTTTCTCGTAATTTAAATTGTCGGGATAGCGTGTAATTTGCGGCATGTACTTCGCTACACTCTTCCGGTATAGGGCTTAAGACTAGCTTTCTTGCTAACCAAGCTGCGGGAAATATAGCGCTTTTCTGTCTTGTTAACCAGCTTCAGGCGTCCCTAGCTAATTCCGATATAAATACAGAATTAATGTCCAGTATTCTCGTCGGAAAATGTCCAGCATGCGGTGTTAGAATGCTAATATTACCAGTTTGATCAGGCTGGATTAGCGAGGGAGTAGCTAAGTGCTAAAAGTGGAGATCAGCGTCTATCTGTCCCCAAGTTGCACAAGCTTCACCAACAGTGACAAAATCACACAGATAAATGCATTTACCTTTCAAAATCAACAGTCAGTCTCTTGCAGTTTAGCTATAGCTTCTCATGGGCACAGACTGAAATGGCAAGGGGTCATTCGGTGCCCCTGGTGGCGGGGACGGGAGTCTCCCCGTTTGTGAAATAGGTAAGGACAGCGTCCTCTGGTGGCAAATAATGAGATCGCCCTCGTTTTCCACCCAGACAGAAAATAATAGTTTTTGAATGAATTAATGAATCAGAACCAACATGAAGTGGACAGTTTTAATAAAATCTGACTGGAATTTGCCAATACGTAGGATTTGGTAAATTGAGTGCTTTAAGAGCTGAGTATATTACCTCTACTTATGACCAGTAAGCTGTGATACTCTATATAAATATAGAATATCAACCTGCTTGGTCTTTGTGTGTTTGATCAGAAGATTGTAGGACTCTTGTTTCTTCAGGGATTGTAAACACTTCGTTTTGATTCAAGAAAAGAGTCAGGTTTATAAAAGTAAGAATTAATTCCCAAACAATTAAAACATGACAAGTGAACAAATATTTACTGTGATGGATGAATCCAGATGGAGTAGATGTGGTATATGGTGCCTATGTGTGAATATGGTTATCAGAACTTCCGCATCTAGGAAAGCTGAGTTCTGGGTGTAAAAGAATTTGATTTGCGTTGAGCTATGAAGTTGATTCTTATCAAAAAGCATCAGATGCAATCACACTGTTTTCTACCTCACCCTTGGAGACCCTCTTCATGGATCCGGCGGTCAGAGGTCGGATGACCTCTGAGCACTCAGGTCCAGTAGATTGACCACAGCGCCGACTTCTCCAGTCCAGAGATGTCACCAGGCACACAGGCTGGATAGAACCGTTTGCGTTTAGACTCTTAAGGTGTCAGAACAAAATCAGCTTGTTCTGCAGGAATCGTTTGCTGTATCAGCTTTGCAACAACCTTGAGGTGTCATGTTCCTGAGCCGAGGTGGGTACTCTCTCCTCACTAACCATCTCTGAGGCAATCTTCCACAGGTGAGGAGCGGAGGGTGCTGCAGGTGTGCCAAATCTCCAATCTGGAGGTCAGGTATAAAAGGAGGATGGAGACACCACACTGTGCTGGATGATTGCACCTGTTAGGTAGCCCCAGCCTCTCGACTTCGTTTGCTTGTTAGATCTTTGATATTGGATTACTGGCTCTGAACCTTGGACTGTTTTTCTGGATTATGCCTTTTGGATTTTCCCCTGAACTCTTTGTTTGCTCTGCTCAGGATACTCAACTCTCCACACTTCTCTCGCCGCTTGAACCTCAGATTTCCAGAACCACGTCCCATCCTCTTCTACGCCTGCCCGTTTATCTCCGCTGCCTCACCCGCCTCAGCCTGCTGAATTCCACCTGTGCTCACCTTGGCTACCCTCCTTTCCCACACGTCGTGGTCTACCATATGGACTAACGCCAAACGGCACACCCTCACTGGATCCCACCTGGCTGCTCGTGTTTTAATACCCCCAGATCACGGAGCAGAGGTGGAGGGCTGGTTGTTGTTTTCAAATCCAGCTTTCCTTGTAAACAGCTAACACCCACCATGTCGTTTTCTTCCTTTGAACTGTGCTTATTTGAACTGTGCATCTCCCCCCGCCTGCTCGTTGTGCTGATTTATCGGCCTCCAATGACTAACTCTAACTTCCTTAATGATTTCTGTGATCTTGTGGCAGACTGCATCCTGAAATATGATTATGTCCTATTTTTTGGTGATCTTAACATCCATATCTGCTGTCCTGACAATGTGCTTGCTAAAGGTTTTTTAAATTGGCTAGATTCATTCAATTTAACTCAATGGGTATCGTCCCCTACTTATGCCAGGGGTCACACCCTGCATATTTTGCAGACATCATTGAGACAAACTCCAATAATCCTAAGATTCTCTACAAAAACACTAAACTCAGTTCTGGTGTATCAGGAGCCTAACTCCATGTCTCCTACAGCTGCTGGAAACTCTGAAGCTTTTCACAGATTCTTTGTAGATAAAGTATCAGGCATTAGAGCAGTCATTTCTGATAACTCTGTTTACCCGGTTCCAGTTCCTTCATCACCACCCACCCTGAGCTCCCTCAATACTGTTTCATACTCCGAGCTGAATAAGCTTGTTGCGAGGCAGAAGCAGTCTGGCTCTCCATTTGATGTTCTGCCGCCTTGTCCCTGGAAGGCTGCCTTTCCGTGTCTTGGCCCATCACTTGGTCAGATTATCAATGGGAGCCTCAGCACAGGTGTGGTCCCAGCTGCTTTGAAAGCAGCAGTTATTCGGCCGACCCTGAAGAAACCTGGTGCTGATGTCTCTGTGATAGAAAATTACAGGCCTATCTCTACCCTGCCCTTTACATCTAAACTGCTTGAGAAGGTCGTTTATCAGCAGCTGGTCTCACATTTAGCTGACTCTGATCTGTTTGAGGTTTTCCAATCAGGGTTCAGGTCTGGCCGTAGCACAGAGTCGGCTCTACTGAGGGTCTTAAATGATATCTATCTATCACTAGATCAGGGTACATCTGTGGTGCTTCTGTTGTTAGATCTGACAGAAGCTTTTGACACGGTTGACCACGCGATTCTACTCGATCGCTTGGAACGATGGGTTGGGATCAAAGGGTCAGCTCTGGATTGGCTTAGATCGTATCTCCACAACAGGACATTCTGTGTTAAACTGGGTGATGTTTTTTCTTCTTGGGAGGGGCTCCGCTGGGGGGTCCCGCAGGGGTCGATCCTTGGTCCTCTTTTGTTTGCCATTAATCTGCTACCTCTGGGGTCAGTCTTTCGTAAACATGGCCTATCATTCCATCTGTATGCTGACGATTGCCAGATTTACTCTCCATTGTGTCAGGAGAAAGGTCACTCTATCCAGTCCTTTGTGTCCTGTGTTAATGAGGTGAAGTCTTGGCTAATGGCCAACTATCTACATCTGAATGAGGGAAAGACAGAGCTCATTGTTTTTCACCCCAACAGCAGGAATGTGGATCGTTATGTTGATCTTGGCCCTCTTTCTACATACTCAAAACCAGTTGTTACCAGTTTGGGGGTGAAACTTGATGCAGGACTTAAATTTGATGCTCACATCAATTCTGTGATCCGGTCCAGTTTCTTTCACCTGAGACGCCTTGCAAAAATCAAGCATATGCTGTCGAGAGCCCACCTGGAGCAGGTACTGCATGCCTTTGTAATTTCTCGGCTTGACTACTGCAACTCTCTCTACGCAGGCTTGTCATCACTGCGTCGCCTACAGGTTGTGCAGAACAGCACCGCCAGGTTCCTGACTGGGACCAGGAAACGGGACCACATCAGTCCAGTTCTGGCCTCCCTGCACTGGCTTCCGATTTCCTATCGCTCACAATTCAAAATCCTCGTCTTTGTTTATCATTTCTTCCAGGGTGGTGGTCCCCCCTATCTGGCCACTCTCCTGAACAAACATTCCCCATCACGCGCTCTGCGCTCCTCTGACCAAGGCCTGCTCGCTGTTCCTCGTTCTAGGTGTCGTACTCGCGGGGACCGGGCTTTCTCAGTCCTAGCACCGTTACTCTGGAACCAGTTGCCACCCTCGGTTAGGCTGTCCCCCTCTCTGCCAGTCTTTAAGAATCACCTAAAAACACACCTCCTCCGCTTGGCGTTTCCAGAACATGTTTGATTTTGGCCCTCTATTATGTTGAATTTATTTCACAGTTTTCATTGGTTCACTCAATCCATCCACTCAATCCAAATGTGTTTCACACATTCTTCCTGTACCAGAATGTTTCATCTATCTTGTAATTTGTATTTTGTAATTTGTATTTTGTAATTTTTATTTTGTAATTTGTATTTTGTAATTTGAATTGCTTTTATTGTTGATTTATTCAATATATTTACCTACAACTGTACCATGTTCAGTGCTTTGGGCTTCCTGACAGGGTTGCGGAAGGCGCTTTATAAATAAAGCTTTGATTGATTTGATTGATTAATTGATTTACCAGTGCACTTTTGTTTCTGCTTAGAAAATAAAGAACTTTTATTTTTACCCACCTATTGAAGTCGTGTTGATTCTGCATGTGTTGGGTTAAACACCTCCCGCGAGTCATGACATGAGGGTCAAAGGCTGCTTCTTCGTTAAAGAGACTTCACTACGGACTTTCTGTTATTTTAATTCTAAATCAATACACAATGTCTGATTATACCCTTAGGCCTCGTTCATGCAGACTCTAAGGAAGGGAAAGTAGCCTGTGGGACTCCAGAGGCAGTTGATGGGTACTGGCAGGCCAAGCAGAATGCAGCCCAGGCAGTCACAAGGAGGTGTTTCGTTGTCCTCTGGGCAGACAAAGAATGTAACTTTTGTCTTTACTGTCTTTGTCTTTTTTATTTTCTTTTGAGTTTTTAATCGCATCTCTTGTTTGTGATCTTTCCTCTCTTACTTATCACACTCACTGGTAATTTTTTTTAACAACAGGAGTCCATTCAGTCACTTTCAGCCTTTCCTCAATTCCATATTTCATTTTACACCTTTCCATTTATTTTCCACTGTCACCATGTTTTCTTTCCATAAATTTTCGGTCCCCATGTTGGGGACTAGGTTTGCTCTGGGATTTACCCACACACGTCCTTCTAAAAAAATTAGCATATTATGATAAAGTTCATTATTGTCTGTAATGTACTGATAAACATTTGACTTTCATATATATTAGATTCATTACACACAACTGAAGTAGTTCAAGCCTTTTATTGTTTCTAATATTGATGATTTTGGCATACAGCTCATGAAAACCCAAAATTCCTATCTCAAAAAATTAGCATATTTCATTTGACCAACAAAAGAAAAGCGTTTTTAATACAAAGAAAAGTCAGCCTTCAAATGATTATGTTCAGTTATGCATCTCAATACTTGGTCGGGAATCCTTTTGCAGAAATGACTGCTTCAATGCAGCGTGGCATGGAGGCAATCAGCCTGTGGCACTGCTGAGGTGTTATGGAGGCCCAGGATGCTTCGATAGCGGCCTTAAGCTCATCCAGAGTGTTGGGTCTTGTGTCTCTCAACTTTCTCTTCACAATATCCCACAGATTCTCTACGGGGTTCAGGTCAGGAGAGTTGGCAGGCCAACTGAGCACAGTAATACCATGGTCAGTAAACCATTTACCAGTGGTTTTGGCACTGTGAGCAGGTGCCAGGTCGTGCTGAAAAATGAAATCTTCATCTCCATAAAGCTTTTCAGCAGATGGAAGCATGAAGTGCTCCAAAATCTCCTGATAGCAACCTGCATTGACCCCGCCCTTGATAAAACACAGTGGACCAACACCAGCAGCTGACATGGCACCCCAGACCATCACTGACTGGGAACTTGACACTGGACTTCAGGCATTGTGGCGTTTCCCTCTGCCCAGTCTTCCTCCAGACTCTGGCACCTTGATTTCTGAATGACATGCCAAAATTGATTTCATGCGAAAAAAGTTCTTTGGACCACTGAGCAACAGTCCAGTGCTGCTCCTCTGTAGCCCAGGTCAGGCGCTTCTGCCGCTGTTTCTGGTTCAAAAGTGGCTTGACCTGGGGAATGCGGCACCTGTAGCCCATTTCCTGCACACACCTGTACATGGTGGCTCTGGATGTTTCTACTCCAGACTCAGTCCACTGCTTCCGCAGGTCCCCCAAGCTGGAATTGGTCCTTCTCCACAATCTTCCTCAGGGTCCGGTCACCTCTTCTCGTTTTGCAGCGTTTTCTGCCACACTTTTTCCTTCCCACAGACTTCCCACTGAGGTGCCTTGATACAGTACTCTGGGAACAGCCTATTCGTTCAGAAATTTCTTTCTGTGTCTTACCCTCTTGCTTGAGGGTGTCAGTGATGGCCTTCTGGACAGCAGTCAGGACGGCAGTCTTACCCATGATTGTGGTTTTGAGTAATGAACCAGGCTGGGAGTTTTTAAAAGCCTCAGGAATCTTTTGCAGGTGTTTAGAGTTAATTAGTTGATTCAGATGATTAGGTTAATAGCTCGTTTAGAGAACCTTTTCATGATATGCTAATTTTTTGTGATAGGAATTTTGGGTTTTCATGAGCTGTATGCCAAAATCATCAATATTAGAAACAATTAAAGGCTTGAACTACTTCAGTTGTGTGTAATGAATCTAATATATATGAAAGTCTAATGTTTATCAGTACATTACAGAAAATAATGAACTTTATCACAACATGCAAATTTTTTGAGAAGGACCTGTATTATTGTTGCCTTTTTACTGATGTACTCCTAAGTAAATGAGGTAGATTATTACTTCAAAGACGCTTGAGGAAAGGAAACAGATAAAAAGCTCAATTGACAGAGTGACATAAGAGTTTTTGTTGGCTCAAACGTACTGTTAAAGGTCACAGTCGCTGTTTCAGAACCAATGGGAACTATCTATAAACCCCTTCTGTTTTCACTTAAAAGGTGAAAATACAGGTACTTGTCACCGCAAGAGGGAATTTAAACCTATATTTTACTTGGCGCTGCAAGACATATTTTGAACTGCTAGGATCATTTAACCCTTAAATGGTCATTAAATCAATATACTCACATATTCAGGTGTGTTTGGTGTAAAAGATGGGATTCCGTCAATCCTTGTTGCCGGAGAAGAGGAGACCTGGACCTTTGTCACTCTGGCCTGGTGGAAGAACTTCAGCTCCCCAGGACTTTGGACAGAACCACCTGTGGATCCCAGCGTGTATACAACTTCAGAACATCTTCTCCCTCCGTCAGCAAATGGATGTGTTGGAATCCCGGACGAGCCCCCAAAATGATGGGTTAATTCTACCACCATTATCAAACAAACACAAACTGGACACGGACAATTGTCTTTTAGAGCAACTTTGCAAAGCTGAGTGTGAGATGGGGCATGTGGATGTTCATGTCCTAGCTCAGATTGAAGTCCACTTGGCTCAGCTAGGTCTTTTATTAGAAGTGATTACACAATCATTAGACCATTAAAATGGAAAAGAAGAACATACAAGAAGGAGCTTAAGGAGTTGTCAACCTTATCAGTGGTATGAAGGAACAGAAACTTCTAGCTTCACTAGGGAGTCAAAATGTGAGTCTGACAGTGTGTCTTGGCACGCTGTTGTTATGGCAGAGGCATGTGAGCTGAAAGGTTTTAATGGCATAATGCATGATCAATAAAACAATTTCTAAAAACTCTAACATTCCAACATCAGAACCACCATCTCCTTCAACCTTACTAGGACCCTCGTGAAGAAAGCCCAGCTGTGGCTACACTTCCTCCGCGTACTGGGGAGTTGCAGCATGGAGCAGAGGCTGATTCTGGCCTTTTCCAAGAGCTTAGTACATTATCACATACTCACTATGTGTGTTAACCAGACTACAGAAGAAAACAAGGTTGTGCAAAGGGCCATAAAACAGCCCAGGGGGTCAGTGGCCCTCCCACAGACACTCCCACCCAGCCCAAAGCCTGTTTGGGCTGCTGTTCTGGGGACAGCGCTACAGATCAATCATATCACACATTGCCAGGCTCACAATCAGCCTCCTCCTGACATGGTTTGGGGGATACGGCTAACCCAAGACATGCAGAATCACAACAACTCAGAATGATGGTAAAAAAATAATATTTATTGTAAACGGGAACAGAGGGCCCACTGGTAAGTCCAGTGGGGATTGAGAAACGGGAGCGCAGCGTCTGAGGATTGGAGAGCAGATACAGGTGAGACCAGGGAGGTAAGTCTTAACTTGATGGGTGCAGAGAAAAGACTTACTGGAAGTTGGGGAAGCGCAGGAATGAGGGAGGGCAGGTTGAGAGCCGGGGTGTATCCAAGTGAGGGGTCCATGGGAGGGAGCGTGAGGAGAGCGGGTCGGTTAGGAGGAATGGAGAATGGTTCAGAGCTGCATCCAGAAGTCCTATGGGGCATGGGTGAGTAATCCTGAGGAGTCGCTGAATCCAGAGACGTTCCAAAAACCTGGAGGCGGGTAATCACAAGAATCCAAAAGTTCACAAAATCCAAGTAACACTAGGAAGCTGGAAACAACCAAGCTGTAGAAATCATCCAGCGTCGAGGTGTGTTCTCCATCCTCCTTAAGTAGCCGGGCCCGCTGATGGCAAACCAGATGCAGCTGGGAAACGTCCCTCCCCTGCAACACACAGCTCAAAGGTGGAATATTAAGAGGAGTACTCACCCCGGCTCATGACACTTCCCCAGGTCCATACGCAACTCAATTACAATCCGACTCTAAAGCACACACCCCAGACCCCAAAACATGTAACTGCTACACATAGAACTAATTAACAATTCACCTTTATATTATGCTGCACAGCTTTCTGTGTTAACAACATCATTGGTATACTATGTGCATATCACTGGGAACATGTCTGTAAAAAACCTCTGTGAGCATGGTCTTATGCTCTGTTCTTATGTCCTATGTAACGTCATGGGCGGACCACCCACAATTCAGATGCTCCTGAAGCAACTACATTAAAGTCAATTCTATTCTGTTCTGTTCTGTTTTATTTTATTTTATTCTGTAATCTAACTTGTTGCTCAACTGCAGGATTTCATCTGTATAAAATCCCTGCTGTGCACAGTGGGCCCTCTAGTGGTGGGTTAAGGTTATGCATCAGGAGAAAGGGACTGCTGTCATTGATCACATATTTTTGAGACACATACAATAACATAATACATACTTGAGTCTAGTTTTAAAACAATACTTTGAGTTAGTCATGCTGACTTCATCTCTTTAAAAGCTCATGCAGCCTTTTTTACTTTAAACCAGTGGATATGAGCTTCTCTGCTTCATATTCAGAGGCTCTTCTTAGAGCCCAAAGCGGTCAGTAGAGAAAACAACCCTTTGGGCTAAAAACCATTTCTGGAGTATACAAGGAAAACTGGAAAATGAGAATATGATGCAAAAGTTCATTAATGTCAGTGATCCAACCTAAAAGGTGAAACTAATATGAGACAGACCCATTCCATCCAGATGTTTCAGCTTTTGTTGTAACTGTGATGATTATGGTTTACAGCTGATGAAAACCCCACATTCAACATCTCAGATCATTACAATATTGGTTCAATACTCAAATGGCGCTTACACATTATCGTCAGCACGGGCTCATACGGTACCAAACTGCACTGGAATTTGGTTTCACACACAGGTCCGATTTGCTTTTTCGGTGCCGAGGTAACTCTTATTCTCAGACCTTCTCACCAGTGGTCAGATTGGGGCCGAGGTGACACCGCGGACTGATTGGCCGGCTAAAATTTCACCTACCACCTCCGATCTGTGTGAAGAATGAGCCAGCGGGGGGTTCCCGTGTGTGCGAATCATTTTCATGCTGGATGCTGTTGAGTAAACTTCTGTCTGTAGCACGGAGCTGCAGATCCAGAGCTGCCGTTAAGTGTGGGAACGGGAGAAAATAATTGCTTTGTGTGTGTGTTTGCATGCTCCTATTCTCCGCATCTCAACTCTTGCCTTGGTGAGCAGACAGCTGCTCAGCGGAGAAATCAGTGTGTGTGTGGCACAAGATTATGAGGACACACACAGCAAATTGATAAAATAATGTGGTTCAGAGTCTCCAAAAGCAACACAGCTCATGTCCGCCTTTTGTTTACCTAATGGAGCGGACTTTCCCACGCTGCCCACAGGCTCTGGGATTTGCGCAGTCATGGGAAGTCCGTCGGATTTATATGTGAACACGACACTGCCTGTACCAGCCCAAACTCACGCCATCCCAGTGGCGTGTCCAGATCTTTTAAAACGGGGTGGCCCAAGTGAGGCACAACTTTGTGCATGGGTGGCACCGATGGTTGTACTTTTTTTTTTTGTTTTACCCCCAAGCCTTTTGTGGACAATGAAAAGCCTATTTAAAGGTAAATTAGTGTGCTGGCCCCTGGGGTGGCCAATCAGATTCCAAGGGTGGCATGTGCTACCCCAGGCCACTCCCTGGACACGCCCCTGCGCCATCCAGCCCGACTAAACCCCGACCATGCCGATATGACCCAACCAGTCTTGAGATGTCTCCACGCCACAACAATAACTGGAATGCTTGTTTGCGTTAAAGTGGATGTAGCTCTTGGAGAGCCGTCTGGCTGTGTCAGCTTGCAGCGTGCAAACAGGTTTTTGACTGTATGTCAGAAGAGGTTTCTCAAGGATGCTTGTCCCGGTTCAGAACTCGGCTAGAAACTGAATTACTCGGGAAGTAATTTTTGTTTTATTAAACCACTTTGTTATGATTTCTGGCCAAGTTTGGCCAATCAGAATTTGACAAGTTTCTGAGTATTTACCAACATCCTTCAAAAAGCCACGCCCTCCTCAGATACAAAGATGTTTTTAACACTGTGAATGAGAATGGCTTAAAACACTTATGTGAGGTGAACTTTAACCTTAATTAGTATCTTATGAAGATGAGTATGAATGTAGATCATGATTAACTTGTCAAATCAAGCACATACTGATCATAAGATCTGCAATGGAAGAGCAATTTTCATTTCAACTTCATTAATGTAAGCACAGATTATTCAAACGTTTCATTTAAACATCTTGTTCATTCAACCACATGATTATTTAACTTATAAGTTGTAAAGCCTTGTAGGATTTGTGTAGATTCACTTTTATTCAGAGTGAGGAATCCAGCAGTCTGGGGCAGAGAGACAAGGGCTTTTGCATCTGGGGAGACCTTGACAGTTTATTCATGTCTGCGTTGAAGAACAATAAGTGAACAAAAGGTTGATCTGTGCGCCTGGATCCTCCAGCTGGTGTAACCTTGACTTTGCAGCTCTGTATAAAAGGTTACTGTGTCAATTCGATGGTGAAAGCTGACCCTTTTGATTCATTACACGACGCTAATGTGTAAGCGCCAATAGTGTCACTCTGATCAGCTGATGAACCCAGAACACCTGCAGAGGGTTCCTGAGCCTTTAGATTAGGGCTATTCAATTCCAGTCCTGGAGGCCGGCATCCAGCATGTTTTAGTGGTTTCTCTGCTCCAACACACTTGATTCAGTGGTTGATTCCCCTGTGCAGCAGCTCATCAGGCTCTGCAGAAGCCTGTTAATCACCTGCTGATTCAAATCAGGTGTGTTGAAAAAGAGCTAAAACTAAAACGTGCTGGCTCTCCAGGCCCAGAGTTGAATAGCCCTGCTTTAGATGGTCTCTCAGTCTGAGCTGGAGAATAACACATTTATGGACTTTTGCTCCATATTCTCGTTTTTACCGTTTCACCTGTAGTAATACAGCTTCTTCTGTGCTGATGCACCATAAATACAAGCAGTTATAGAGAAGAAACCCAATAAACTTCATGATCCCAACATGAATGCTGGTTCTACAAAGCTGATGCAGATCGCGGCAGAGTCGGTGCACAGGTGGTTTCTTTTCTCTTCTTTCAACAGGCGGATCTGCAGTGATGCTGTTGTTGTCAAAAGGGTTCTAAGCCTCAAAACAAAGCTCTAAATTACCGGGCAATCTTCACGGATGATTCTGGAGGCTGCTGTTGGTGGTGGAATAAATATGTTCACCTTTATGTGGAAGACAAAAGTATTTGCATGTAAACAATATTGAGCTGGTAATGAGACCATTTCCCCTAAGGCCTAATCAGAATTTATAAACAATATATTTCTATAGTTACATTTGACAACAGTTGCTAAATGGAGTGAAGACTGATGTAGCGTTATGAATATGCTATTTTCTGCCCTTAACAGCTGCCCTTTGACACATTGACAGTGTGCATAAATTGCCAAGGTCATGCGCTTGCTTCTGATGTTTACATTCTGGCAAAGAAGACAGAAGAAGGACGAAGAACGCTTTTCATTAGTTAATCAAAGAACTTTATTTTTAATAAAGCTAATCAAAACAACTGTTGGTCAATAATAATCAGGTGACCGATCTGTGAAATCACAATGTATGATTTATGTGTTTAATTAATCACAGGACTAACTGAGCTAGACATCCTGACTCCCATAAGGTAAACACATGACACATTGTTCACTCATCCAATCAGAACTTCCGTTCTGTTGCGGGGCAGAGTTCTAAGGTGTTTACTTAATCTGTTCACTCTGATTTGCCAAGAATTATAAACAACTGGGTTTAATAAAACAGAACAATGCCATTTTACTGACAGTTCCACCGCAAGTTTCAACGTAGTTCTAACGTGAGCTCGACCAGCTCTCAAATCCACCATCGCTAAGTGAAGTGCAGACTGGCCAGCTGTATTTTCTACTTTAAGCTGAGAACTGTCAAGCTGGAAAAATTCTGTCGTTTTATCAACAAGACGACGGTTCCTTCAGAATAAAAGCTGAACTCTCTACGTGACGCTGACACCTGCCGTTGCTACCGGGAGTCTATCTGTAGACTGGTTTGTCGTGCTGCAGACGCTGTGCTATCAGTTCCAGCACCGAAACGAGGGTCCGAGGACCTGGCATTCCGGATCTAACATGGGAGTCTCCGAAGGTACGTAGATCGGCATAGATGGCGTTTCATGTCTCCTCCTCCTGAAGTCCCTCGTGGTTAGTTAGTCAAAAGAACATCTTACACTCAGACTCGCCTGCATCAGATGGAGATTCTGAACTGACACACACACACACCAACACTTCAGCTCACATTGATCTTCATCCATCATTAGAGAGTTAGTCCTGGTGATTGTTTCGAATAATTATAAAATAAATATTCTTAAACGTCCCATCTCTCTCTTTTCTTGTCTCTAAGTCAATACAAAGTGTTTGAATAAAACTCCCTGTGGTAAAAACAACCTCTTCTGATTCTAAGGTAAGATTAATTTCTAGACCTTAATAAAGTGTAAGAATATACCAACTATATTCTGCTACACTGATGAAAATGTAATTCACACTCATAATGATCAGATAGAAGTAGCAGGTTCTGCAGCAGCACACTTTTCTCTGCAGCGCATCAACGACGTCCTCACCAGCCAGTCTTCTTGCTGAGTTGCCATGAGCATAAACGACAATCATCATCTTGGACTTTTTCTGCCTGAACCTGGAAGAACGCGTGAGACAACTCTGCGTCTTTCCTTCTTTTAGTTTTAATGAAAACGACTTCAGGTCGATAACCCTCAAACAAACCAAAAACATGGATTTACCAATTCAACACACATTTTACCTCATCTCAGCTTGAAAAACATGGTTTTCTTAAGCTGAGAAAATGTAGCTTTGAGGTTGATTGTATTTAGTTAAATATGAACAAACAAACTTAAATATGATTCATCTTCAAAGTCAAAATAAAAAATTCAAATACATCTTCATCGTTTATCCAAGAAACGTGTTTTTTCTTTTACCAGTGGCATCTCCTGGGTTGAGTTTATGTTGATCCCTTGACCTCTGTGTGTCTGAAGCTGTAGCTTAGAGCCACACAGCTCTATTTGATGACTTCCTCTCTTCTTCATGGAGTGACAGCCTAATATACACGTTTAGTTTTTGCTTTACCGTGTAAAGTGTGTGCAGGCTGCTGGGGTGGTGACTCAGCCCTGCAGCACATATGAGTAGACATATGTGGTTGATTCTCAGGTTAGCTCACATAATCACTAATGCTGCACATAAGTGATGACAACACATCCTAACTGTTAAACAGTTAATGCATTTCAAAGTTCAAATATCTGACCTTACATCAGATATATTCTTTGAATATTTGCATATTATTTCAAGGTAGGCTGATATAAAAAGTCACCCGTATTAACACATTGTGACACGGATGGGACCAATATTATGTGTTTTGTAAACAAATATTTTCCTGCTTCTGTCACCAAAACATGACTGACTTGTGTTTGTAGATCCAAGTAACACACCTGTAGCAGACCCATGAGAGGAATGGTTTCCTCCTGCAGCTCTGCTGTATCCTGCTGCAGATCAGATGTTTGCTCAGTCACACCCACCTTCCTTCCACTCCCTTCAGTAAACCAAAGCCACTTCCTTCAGACCTGTTTCGCTCTGTTCGTGTCGACTGTCCAGAGTCCACGAACCAGCTCCTATCTCAGGTGACCAGCCTAAAGGTGAGTAATGCTCTTCCACTCGTATCAATCCCAAACAGTATTTTCTCTGTTATTGTTAGATTCGGTCCAGTCAAGAAGAAAACCACACAACACATGATATGAAGTCGCAGCAGGAAACATCTGCACTGAGAGCAGCATCAGATAGTTTATTCTACAGGTATCAGACTTTACTGTGTATAAATTACACAAAGGTGCCAGCAAAACTAGCAAATACAACACAGACTAATTCCTGGGACATTATTCTTGTTCCAGTGTTGCTCTAATAGGGTATGTGTGGACACTAAAATAAGATGAAAAGTATTAAATTAAATTAAAGCTTCAATCAACCATAAAACAGCATTGAGTTTGGTTTTGAAAAGTTCTGATCTGTCCCTGTTTTCCTGTCTGGTCCTGGTCCTGATCCTGGTCCTGGTCCTGGTCTGCAGTGTCTCATCCACATTCCAGCCATCTCTGCTGCTCTGCTCAGACATGTCCCTCTATAGTTTTGGTATTGAGCCTCTCTCCTGCCACGCCTGGAACAAAGACAGGACTCGTACGTAAAAACAGCACAAGTCGTAACCTGAAACACACCTGTGAAAAAACACACTCTCTTCTAGTCTGTTCTGTGCTGCATGTTTCTGTGAGAGGTTGTTAGTGGTGCAGCCTGCTCATGCTGCCTTCCTCTTCTAATTGTTTTAATGCGTCTGGAGAACCACAGAAATCTGATTATCAATACAGGAAACGGATCAAAAGAGCTTTGATGCAACCATATCTCCGTCCCAGTTGTTTACAGTAACTCTACCGCAGTAATGTGGTGCATTCAGACAGTCGTCTGTGCGTTAGCAGACACCGTGTGCGGGACTGACGCGGGGTCAAAGTCTCTGTGTTTTGTGGAACTAGTGCTTTATGCTTAGAATTTGTCATTCCTCGGTCCTGGTGGTGGCTGTGGAGATGTCGCTCAAGAAAAGATTTCTTCAAATTCTGCTCCTCAGCTTCTTCAGAATAAAGTTTTAACTCTCATAGCTTCCCAAAGATCAGTTATCAAAATTGTTTTCCGACTTCATCAGATCAGCACATCCACCCGGTACTCCCTGAGTACCGCCCACAGGGTGCTCCATGGTCATAAGCCTTCTCCAGATCCACAAACACACGTGGACTCGTCGCTGGGTAAACTCCCACAGCCCCTCCAGCACTTATCAGTGCAGTGAGTTCAGTTAGTTAAGTTCCCTAAATAAGGAACCCAGCAGGTCCCATCGAGTCACTGACTAGTGTCAGAGTCTTTACAGCAATCCTCATACTAAGCAAGCATATAGCGACAGTGGAGAGGAAAACTCCCTTTTAACAGGAAGAAACCTCCAGAGGATCCTGGCTCAGTATAAGCAGCCATCCACCATGACTCACTGGGGATGGAGAACACACACACGCACGCACGCACGCACTCACACACACACACACGCACGCACTCACACACACACGCGCACACACACACACACACACACACACACACACACACACACACACACACACACACACACACACACACAC
Source organism: Nothobranchius furzeri (assembly GCF_043380555.1). Lineage (NCBI taxonomy): Eukaryota > Metazoa > Chordata > Actinopteri > Cyprinodontiformes > Nothobranchiidae > Nothobranchius > Nothobranchius furzeri. The sequence goes on along the minus strand of NC_091758.1, from coordinate 13,608,728 downwards.
ACACACACACACGCACGCGACATTCCTCTCCAGTGAGATATTTCTTCAGCTGGTTTGGATTCCAAACACCTGCATTCGAACCCGCTGCACGGTTGAAACTACGGCTACCACCATCGTGTTTCCACGTTTCCATCTCCTAAAAAGGCCCAAATATTTTCCTGTCATCCAGTTTTTAAGGACAATCATTGGTTTTGAACACTTATTAGTTTTGGTGTGAATCACACCACAATTCTAAAGCTCACGAACATGAAAATATAGAACGCTCAAACATGTCAGAACTCTCAACATTCATAAAAATGTTTTGATACAGTTTGCACATAAGAACAAACATATTGTAACTTCAAAAAGACTAAAAACAATTTTATATTGTCAACACAGATGATCATTCTCCAGCTGAAGGGCTAACTGGAAATATTCAATCATGCCCTTTGACGTCTCAGTAATGAGCACAGAGGGATCAGCATGCTCTCTGCTGTAGATACGTTCAGGACACACAAACTGCAGTAATTATATTTCTTTTACGTGTCTGTGCAGCTGGATCACTACTGCGGTGATGTTCAGCTTCACTGATGGGAGGTAATGATGTATCTCTCGTAGAAATTGCTGTGAGTCCTAACAACAATGTCGTGAACATCTATGAGAAGAAAGGCAAGGACTGGATGAAGATCCATGAGCTGACGGAGCACAGTGGGCGTATCACAGGTGGGGTACCTACAGGTGGAAGGTGTGTCTTCCAAACACGGAAAGATTCTAAAGAAACATTTCTGCTTGTTGTTGACCCTCTGAGGCAGGCGTTGCAGGTTAGCAACGTTAAACCTACCTACCTGGTTACTCCACATACGTGTCTCATGAGCATGTTTTAACTCAGAAGTTCCCTGAAGGACTTAGTTGTTCGTCCTTTTATCAACACTTATTTTGAGCCTGAGGGGGTTAACCAACACTGGCTTTATTTAGTGACAGACACAGCTGCTCATTGGCTGCTCTTCCACTGTCCACAGGGGTTGACTGGGCACCAGAGTCCAACCGTATTGTGACGTGTGCCTCGGATCGGAATGCCTACGTGTGGAGCCTGAAAGATGGCGTGTGGAAGCCCACCCTGGTCTTGGTGCGTATCAACCGTGCAGCGACCTGTGTGAAATGGTCTCCTCTGGAAAACAAGTTTGCCCTGGGCAGTGGAGCTCGACTCATCTCTGTCTGCTACTTTGAAAAGGAGAATGACTGGTGAGCCAGACTGACGTCCCTCTCTCAACAATGACATTTACTTAGTAGACCAGATCTTTGTCTTAGCATTAATCTATGAGGTGCCAAGTCTAAATTATGCTGGTACAAATTATTTCCCAGACGTTTTTTTATGTTTAGCTAATTTTTCCTACATTTAGCAATTATTTTCACATTTAAAATAATATTTAAATGTCACATAATTTTGGCTAAGCTAAATCTTAAATCTAAAGCTAAATGTTGAATCTAAATCTAAATCTAAATGCTAAATCTAGACCTAAATATAAATACTACACGTAAATGTTAAATCTAAAACTAAAAGTTAAATCTAAATGTAAATGTAAAAGTTATATGTAAGAGTTAAATGTTTACCTAAATGTTAAATCTAAATTTGAATCTAAATGTTAAATCTGTGAGCTAAATCTTTCTGTTTTATGCAAATTAGCCATGTGTGGCTGCACCCACAACAAAGCTTGACCAATTGTGCTCACTTGCACTTCACTTGCTGTTGAGCTAGAAACAGTGATTGAACAGTGTGATTGGTCCACAATGATGGGGCCAATCACAGTGATTTATCAGCTTTCTGGACCAATCACAGCACTTTATCCATTTTGTGGGCCAATCAGGGCCCTCTATTTGTCTGGTGCACGGGATGAAGCAACAGAGTGCTTCACCTGCGTGTGGATCCGCATCTCCGTTTCACTCACCAGCACGTCTGACAGAATGAGCCAACCCAACAAAGGATCCAGCGGGGAGATTCTCCCCTGGGAGTGCTTGCTCCAATTCCTGACCTCCAACCACCGGCTTCTCCTCCTCCGGTGTCGCCTCGCCGCAGACGTCGCCGCCGAACTTCAGCCTCGGCGGTCCTCTCCACCCTCCCGGAGCCGGATGGAGACTTGGACGGGGAGGCGCAGATGGACCGCTCCTGCTATGTGGGCACCAGACTGGCTGTGTGCTCCCCCGGAGTTGGCCCATGGTGTTGGGAAGGATGCCGGGCTCCGCCGTCACCCCTTGTCCCAGGACGGAGCCGCGAGCTCGCCGCTGCCCCGGCTCGGTGCGCCAGCTTGGACCCGCCCCCAGTCAGACCAGCAGTCCCATCTCCGGTCCAATCAGCGCCTCCATCATCAGTAGGCGGAGGAACCACGCCTACAGCCCAGCTGACAGAGCTCGCCGGTTTCCAGGCGGAGCTTGGTCGGATCCGTCAGCTCATCAGCCTCCAGGAGTCCAAGCTGGACACCCTATCCTCCCAGAATCACCAGGAGAAGGTGTCGGTCCAGTCAGCAGCTCCCTCGTCTCCAGGCCAAAGGATCGAGCCCGCAGTCCACCCAGCAGAGCTTGCCGGTCTCCAAGCTGAGCTGGCCCAACTCCATCAGAGCCTCAGTCTCCAGGAGCTCCAGCTGGACACTCTATCCTCCCTGCTCTCCCAGTTTCCGGCGCCACCAGTTCAGTCCGCCCCAGTCCCAGCGGTGACCCTAGAGGCTCTTCCCGGCCGGCCAGTCCAGAAGTCAGCAGCCCCTCCTGCAGCGGCTCCGCCTCCACTCCAGACGTCGACGATTCCGGTCCAGAACTTGACGGTTCCGGTCCAGAAGTTGACGGTTCCAGTCCAGAAGTCAGCGGTTCCGGCCCAGAAGCCGACGGTCCAGAAGCCGACGGTCCAGAAGCCGACACCCCCGGACCAGAAGTCAACGCCCCCGGACCAGAAGTCGACGGTCCAGAAGACGATGGTCCAGAAGCAGATGGTCCAGAGGTCGACGCTCCTTCGTGTCCAGAGGTCGACGCACCTTCGTATCCAGAGGTTGACGTTCTTTCGTGTCCAGAGGTTGACGCTCCTTTGTGTCCAGAGTTCGACACTCCTTCGTGTCCAGAGGTCGACGTCCCCTCCAGTCCAGAGGACGATGTCCCCTCCAGTTCAGAGGTCGACGTCCCCTCCAGTTCAGAGGTCCACCTTCCCTCCAGTTCAGAGGTCCACCTTCCCTCCAGTCCAGGGGTCGACGCCATCTCCAGTCCCGTGGTCGACGCCGTCTCCAGTCCTGTGGTCGACGCCAACTCCAGTCCCGTGGTCGACGCCGTCTCCAGTCCCGTGGTTGACGCCGTCTCCAGTCCAGTGGTCGACACCGTCTCCAGTCCCATGGTCAATGCCGTCTGCAGTCCAGTGGTTGCTGCCGACGCCTCCAGCTCAGTGGTCGACACCGCCGCCTCCAGCCCAGAGGCCGACGACGCTGCCTCCAGCCCAGGGCCGACGATGCCGCCTCCGGTCCAGGGGCCGACGACGCCGCCTCCAGCCCAGGGGCCGACGCCGCCGCCTCCAGCCCAGGGGCCGCCGCCACCGCCTCCAGCCCAGGGGCCGACGCCGCCGCTTCCAGCCCTGAGGTTGTCGCCGCTGCCTCCAGCCCTGAGGTCGTCGCCGCCTCCTCTAGTCCAGAAGTCAACGACGTGTCCTCCGGCGTCTCCACCTCAGGTCACCGACAGTCCTGCCCTCACCAGGCGTGGGCCCCCAAGAGCCCGCAGTTGCCTCCTCCTCTGCCACAGACGCAGGCCCCCAAGAGCCTGTCGTCGTCGCCGCCTCCTCTGCCACAAACGCAGGCCTCCAAGAGGCCGTCGTCACCTCCTCCTATGCCACAAACGCAGGCCCCCAAGAGCCCGTCGTCGCCTCCTTCTCTGCCACAGACGCAGGCCCCCAAGAGCCCGTCGTCGCCGCCTCGTCTGCCACAAATGCAGGCCCCCAAGAGCCCGTCGTCGCCGCCTCCTCTGCCCCAGGCGCAGGCCCCCAGGAGCCCGTTGTCGCCTCTTCTGCCCCAGGCGCAGGCCCCCGGACTCTACTGGTCCCTGCCTCCTCTCCATCGGTCCCTCTGTCCCTCTCGGCCCTCCCTCCGGTTCCCCCTCCTCCCGCCCTGCTCTGTGTTCCTGTGGGCGTCTGGAATCCGCCCTTTGAGGTGTGTGTGTGTGTGGTGGTGGTGGTGGGGGGGGGGGGGGGTACTCTCACACCCTGTCCTGTCTCCCCATTCTGTTCAGTCCTGTGTCCATGTTAATTGCTCCCACCTGCCTCTCGTCTCCCAATCACCCAAGGTCCCAGTTCCTCCTGTATTTAAACCCTGTTAGTCCATTTTGTCTGGTTGGCTCTTTGTTTCATTGTCCTGCGTGTTCCTGATTAAAATCCCTGTTTTAATGTTCCTGTCTGCCTGCCTGCCTCCTTCTTCACCCGCGTGTGGATCCTCACCTCCGTTTCACTCACTAGCACGCCTGACACCTTTATTAGAATCAGGAGCAGAGAGATGTATTTAAGTTCTTTTTTTTAGAAAAAAGGATGCATGTTCACCTTCTTCAATTGCGGACTGCCTCATTTACCGACATCCGTTGCGGTGAGCACGTCACAATGTTCATTGTCCAGTAGCATGCGGCGATCGTTTGAAAGAGAAGGGTAGAACAACGCCCCACAACCGAAAGCCGTCAAAAATAATTTATTTAGTCAGGCTTGCCGGGCTAGGTCACCTCACTCTCCAAAGTCAATGCAGAGTGAGCAACTATGCCCGTTTCTCAGTAGCCTATGTTTAAAAAAACTGGCATACTGTTGAAAACAAATCACGTGACTAGTGACTTTCTAGACCACCTGATAGGATTTTATATGTTAATTTATTTTTATTTATTATATTTACAATTTAATTATCATGCCACACAATGCGTCTGATTTTGTGAGAAAGCTTGATAAAATGTGTTTTTTAGTTGGGTAACACCTTCCTCAGTAGAAATGAATGCACTGGGGGTGAATGGAGACCTAGCTAAAATGGCGGCCGGCCACTTCGGCAGTCCACTTGGGCGTCTATGTATATATGTCTGTGGTTGTAGCAATATAGTTAGCCCTGATGGAATTTGTTTCCCCTGCGTTGGGAGTGTGCGCTGGCCAGAAACAGCAATACAGCGTAATCTCTGCCTCGTTTACTTTTACGATAAAATGAAAGATGAGTAATTCAGTTTGTGGGTGACAGGCTGTATTTTTATTATTCTAACCTGATGTTTGATCAAGCTGAACGCTTCCCTGATGAGAGGATCATCGCATCTGTGTATATGTCATCCTACAAAGACAGCTTCATTTATACAGCACATTTCATACACCGAGGCAACTCAATGTGCTTTACAGTACCAAATACAGCTGCAAACAGCTGTCTACTATTCTAGCATGACCTCTAGCTTATGGAAAAAAATTAAAAGCTCTCTTTTTCCAAATTAATGAGATGACTTTTACAAATAAAATTATGTAAAAAATAAAAATGGCTGTTTTCTGAACTAACTAGATAACTTAAAAAAAAAATCCCTCTGCAGTGCTAATGATGCTCTGTGGCATTACTGACTGGCAACTGGCTGTAAAAGTTATCTCACAGACCTTTTTATTTTGGGGGCTGAATGTGCTTAAATAAGGGACAGGTGCAGCCAGCGTCCAGCAAAAGTAAGTTACAAGTAAGCTCAATTGGCCAAGCGTTCTTGTGGGCTCGGCCACACACGAATAATTTGCATATAACAGAAATATTTAGCTCAAACATTTAGATTTAATATTTAGGTTTAGATTTAAAATTTACATTAAGATTTAGATTGAACATTTAGATTTTAATTTGGAGTTAACAGTTAGATATACATTTAACAATTAGATTTAGATTCAACATTTAGATTTAAACATTTACCTTTATATTTATATTTAACATTTAAATTTATATTTAACATTTACGTTTAGCATTTATATTTAGGTTTATATTTAACATTTAGTTTTTTATTTAGATTTAACATTTAGATTTTAATTTAGATTTAACATTTAGATTTCGATTTAACATTTACATTTATATTTATGTTTATATTTTTATTTAGATTTAACATTTAGATTTAGATTTAACGTTTACGTTTAACATTTAAATTTAGGTTTATATTTAACATTTAGTTTTTCATTTAGATTTAACGGTTGGGTATACATTGAACTTTTACATTTAGATTACATTTAACATTTGGATTTAACTGACATGGTCTGGGGAAGGAGTTTAACCCAGGACATGCAGAATCAACACACTCACAGGTAATAATGATCAAAATAAGGAATTTATTAATAAACGGGAACAAAAGTGCACTGGAGCTTCCAGTGGATGGAGTAAAGTCCGTACTCAGCGTTGGGCAAAGGAGATGAGTAGGAATAGGGAGGGGCAGGTCGAGAGTTGGGTGAGTCGAGGTGCTCTTCCACGTAGCAGTCCAATAACGTAAGAAATCTTACTTGAATATGTGGGAAAGGCTCCAGGTGAGCATTCAAACGCAAGCCGCCACTGGAGCAGGAAGCTGTGGCACTCCTCAAACTCACCGCTGAATGTCTGTGAAGGAGGAGAAACGGCTGGACGAAAATGGGTGAACTCCGTGGGAACAGTAACTCCCGGTCTGGAGGCAACAGGAGCGGCCGCTTGAGGTTCCAACCTTGAAGTCTGTGGCTGCGGCTGCGTAACCCGGTGATGGATCTGCCGGACCAGGGCCTCCAACTGTTGGTAATGATTGTGGGCTGCATTGAGCTGATCCATAAGCAGTGGTAATGTATGCTCCTGTTGGGACATCCTCTGAAGAAGATCTGAGAGGGTTGAGTCTGTTGGGTTAGCGGGTTGGCGGGATGATTCTGACATGGTCTGGGGAAGGAGTTTAACCCAGGACATGCAGAATCAACACACTCACATGTAATAATGATCAAAATAAGGAATTTATTAATAAACGGGAACAAAAAGCGCACTGGAGCTTCCAGTGGATGGAATAAAGTCCGTACTCAGGGTTGGGCAAAGGAGATGAGGAGGAATAGGGAGGGGCAGGTCGAGAGTTGGGTGAGTCGAGGTGTTTATATCCAGGAGAGGGAGCGTGTGGGAAATAGAGAAGTGGAGCAACTGGAGAGATGGAGAACACTGGGGAGCTGTGTCCAGAAGGTTATGTAGAGGCGGTGAGTATCCTGACGAGTTTAGAGAATCCAAAGAGTTCCTTCAACAGAGATTCTCCAAAATTCCTGAAGCAGGTGTGAGCATAAAAACACAAAGCATATAAATCCAGAAAAATCACCAGAGGCTCAAGAAAACAAAGCACCATGAGGCTGGAATCTACCGGGTAGTAGTAATCATCCCGCGTCGAGGTTCTTCTACTTCTTCTTCTTCTTGTTTAATGGCGGGTGGCAACCAACTTTCAGGTGCATTTCCGCCATCTACTGAATAGAAGTGTGAGTCCAAGTAGGGAGTATCCTACTTAAAAAAAAACCTAAATTCTAACAAGTAATCCACTGTCCCTTAAAAAGTCTATGCCTAACTTATACACTAGTGATGTTACCTGTGACACGCAGGATTCGAAGCTTGTATCACCAAAACGAACCACCGCAGAGCAAAGCACTGTGTCGGAGCTTGATTTGTTTACTGAAAGTCACGTGACCAATGAGCAACGATGCTTCATTCACCCTTCCACCCACGTGACCGCTTCACACGTTGTTTCAAACATTTAAAGCAACGCAAACCGAGAGGCGCAAGAATATGGCAAGCAAAATGAGCATTTATTCTGATATCAGGATGTCAGCCAGAATTGTCATTAACATGTAAGCCATTTCTGTCCACTAGTTAACTAGTTAGCCATGTTTGTGTCAACTAGTTAAATAGTGACAGCCTAAATGTCAACTAGTTAACTAGTAAGGCCTAAATTCTCTCTAGTTAACTAGTTAAAATGTTTCATATCTTACTAGTTAACTAGTATTGCTCAGTGTGTTCACTAGTTAACTAGTGTGCATTTATGTCTACCACAAGTTAACTAGTGTGCACATTTTGACCCTCACTAGTTAACTAGTGAGACAACTACCTTCAAGTAGCTGACTGGTATGCATTTCTGCTTTTACTAGTTAACTAGTGAGCAGTTTTTGTGCCAACTAGTTAACTACTGAAGCCTAAATGTGTTCACTAGTTAACTAGTGCTCATTTCGGCTGTCACTAGTTAACTAGTGGGCACATTTTCACCCTCGATATTTAACTAGTTGACACAAACATGGCTAACTAGTTAACTAGTGGACAGAAGGCTTACATGTTCATGACAATTCTGGCTGATGTCCTGATATCAGAATAAATGCTCATCATTTGGCCTGCCATACTGGTTTGTATGACCTGAGATTGACGGTTCAGGATTCAGTATTCAGTGATAAAACACCGAGTCGCAAAAATGGACCCTGTAGCAAAAAGAGGGCGTTCTGAGATGTGTGAATGTTTCATTTTAATCTCTCCAAATAAGATTTGAAAATGTATTTGGTCTAGTCTAGTAAATTACCTTTATAGTCGTAATACTTGGTGCATATTGTAGGGCTATATCTTTTAGACCGCCTGTCATTTTCCTTTAATTAAATTAAAATCTAGTTTGGTATGATTTTTCTTCTTTTATTGGTAATTAATATAATAGTTGATGAGCTTTTCAGTTTGGTTGTACGTGTAATGGAATTTAGTATGTCCTATCCTTATGTGAATTTTCTAATCTTCATTTTGTTACTCTATTTCTAAAAAAGATACATAAATTGAGCTAATTATTCCTGCCTAATAATCCAATAGAAATGTGAAAAGTAAAATATTATGTAGAGAATGTTATTATGTGTAAATTAGATATATTTCATCACGTAGCCCATAAAAATAAACATTGTTTCATTTCAAGTATTCACACCAAGAAAAGCAATTTTAGTATATTTAATGTAATGTTCAAATTCAAGATACTATTATATGATCCTGAGGAAGCTTTTTAATGCTTTATTTGTCCATAAAGTTCAATAAACCATTCATTTTCAGTAGAATTGGCTGACAATACAATGAAACACAAACATTAACCAGCAGATGTCCTCCCAGAGTTTTGAAGCATTGAACCTTGAACCTTTTTTCAATACAATTGGATTGTAAAGCTTTGTTGGTTCAAAAGGCTTCACGTCATCATCACTATTATACACCACTAGTCCCCCATTTAACAGAATACCCAATTCAAATTCCTTATATCCTTTAACTTCCAATTTTTAACCAACAGTTTCCTATTACCCACATATTTTCTACAAGCACATAATACATGTTCTACTGTTTCCCTATCAAGTCCACAGTCACACAGTGGCGGTTCTACATGGAATTACTCCCCGGGCGAGGAACCCTTTGTGCGCCCCCCCCACCCCCACCCCCACCCACCGCCACACCACCCCACCTGCACGAACACACGCATGTTTTCTACAAACAGGCATGTTTTATTAGAACGACTATTGAACATTCATTTTTCTAAGTTGCACATATTTACATTAATTACTATGAAGTTGTCAGAATGTAAAGCAATATACATTATATACTGTATCACAATATATAGAATCAAATATACAAAAACAAACAATAACTAAATATTAAGAATATATGAACATAATATATAATAAATATTCTAAATAGCAAAAATATTTCACACATAACAAACTAAAGATAATCACTACAGCATTGCACTTAGAACAGAAAACACAAACTAAAATTAAAACCTAACCTTGATGCAACGTCATCAATAATGTCATCATATGAAATCTGCTCCCCTACTGAGTGATTGATACTAATCGGAGCCAGGTTAGTGAGCCGCCCCTGAAACATAGGTGACCTCAGGTATGACTTGATCAAGTTTTGAAAAGCTCCTCTCAGCTTGAGCCACAGTGACTGGCAGAGCAGTCCAAATGTTGGGGTAGATCTCCAATAGATCTTTATCATGATCTATAATATTTTAGAATGGCCTCTGAAATTGTAATTTAAACTAACATAAAAAACTGTAGACTACCAAAAATGCCAATTTTTACAGAACAAATCATGTAAAAATAATCAGTGCAGGCATCTGCAATAAATAAACAGGATAGTTAGTGGTGACTGGGGAGTTTTCTTCTGCTTGTAGAGTTGTTTTATTTATTATTATGTGAACATGATCAACATGTGTTGTTGTTCAGGCAGGCCACAGGCTGCAGCGAGCATTTAACAAATCCTAGTTTGAATCAGTAAAAAACGATTCAATGAATTTTTTCGAACCATTTGAATATCCGTTTCAATATTTCAGCCCAATTAGCTCTGTTAGCAATTAGTTGACCGAATTTAACCGTTAAAATCCCAGTTACCTGGTTCAAAAAATTGAAAACATGCATCATCTCCTCTTTTCTTCCTGAATCGGGCACCTGGTGGTTTTAGCCTTTTTATGTTCATCTCTTCTGTTTGGCTCTTGACTCAATAAGTTTCCTTTAGTCAGGACTAAACAATTTGACCTCGATCGTTTTGTTTTTCCTTTTTTTATTTGGTCATTTCACACAATTCAGAAACACCTGAAAGAACGATAGGCCTGTGTTTATGATATTATGAATCAAATGTGCGTTAAATGGAAGAACATCAAGATGTGATTGACTTTAGCCATGTTAATACAGTTGATTCAGCCCCTAACCGCGCATTTCATTTGGAAAGACGCAGAGGTGAATTCCCCCGCCACACCCCTCCCCTTCCTCTTCTTACACACACACGGAGCACGTGAACGTTCTCGGTCAGCAGGAGCGCCTGCAGCTGCAGGGGGCGCCAACTCGCTGTTTCCAATCCAGACACTGTCATATAACCGATAAGAGAAAACCTCGGTGCGGCGCAGATTTCTTTTTTTCATTTTTTTTTACTTAGCGCCTGTGCGCCCCTTTTGTGTCATGAAAAAATGCCGCCCCGGGCAACTGCCCTGTCTGCCCGTGCCTAAAACCGCTACTGCAGTCACACATCCCAGCATTATGCCGTCCAAGAATAAAAAGTGTACTGTTCAAAGCTGTATGTCACAGTCTCATCCTTGTTATCACTGCTTGATTTCTGTCACTCATTTGAATGATTTCCATTCTTCCATCCTTTCCCTTTAATTTGTATAAATGTCTTCCTTTCACTTCCCGTATCCATTGTTCTTGCCATTCATCCAGAATCTGCTGTCTAATAACTGATTTCACCTCTGCAACACTGTATGGAACCTCCATCACAGTATCCAGTTTTGTTCTGCGTCGAGGTGTGTTCTCCAGCTCTTAAAGAAACCAGTGCCATTGATTGCTAACCAGAAGCAGCTGGGCGCCTCCCTCTCCTGAAAAACAACTCAAAGATGGAATGTGCGACGGGAGAACTCACCCCGACGACATTAGCCTTTACATTAGATTTAACATTTAGGTTTAGCATTTATATTTAAAATTTACATTTATATTCAACATTTACACTTAGCATTTACTTTTAGGTTTAGATTTAGCATTTATATTTATATTTAAATTTTTGATTTAACATTCTGATTTATATTTAACGTTTAAGTTTAGATTTATTTATATTAGCTGAAATTATGACATTTAAATACATTTTAAATGTGACAAAAGTTGCTAAATGCTGGAAAAATTTACTAAATGTCAAAAAATGTCTGCTTAATAATGTGCACCAGTCATTTACAATTGGCACCCCATATTAAACACCATGGGATGGTAACGGGTGACAGGTAACGTGGAAATGGGTGGAATGATCTAAAAATCTAAAAGTCTCACAGCAGCAGTTAATAAATTTGTGATTTATCTAATCTACACAGATCTATGTCAGATTAAGTGCAAGGTTTCATTCTTCTCAGGTGGCTGAGCAAGCACATCAAGAAGCCAATGTGCTCCACAGTCCTGAGTCTGGACTGGCATCCTAACAACATCCTCTTAGCCGCTGGGTCAGCAGATCTTCACTGCAGGTGATTTAACCAAAACTCTTAAATCTGCCTTCCCTGAAATGTTAGTTATTTGTGACAAATAGAAAGTTTAAATGTTGAAGGCTGCCCAACAATCATCAGCTTTCTTCTGTGGAGTCAGAAGGTAATTTGAGACTTGTTTTAAATTAGTTAAATGATAAAATCCAACAGGAAATGTAAGAAGAAATGAGATAAACAAAACTAACTGCCATTGGCTTATTTGGGTCTCCATGGAAACCATTTAAATGTGATGATTGGACAGCAGAACTTCATTCTGAAGCCCAAACTAGCTCCACAAGACAGAGTTGTTTTGGTGGAGTTGGCCAACAATTTCAAAAGTTTGATCCCTGTTTGTGAAACTGGCTTCAGGGCTGAGCCTGAGGACAACTCTGGGTCGGGAGGATTTCAGAGGTGAAGTGGTCCTGACTTACCATTCCCAATAAGGCCTCACGTTTCTTTAAGTAGATTTTCCAAAGCTGTGGGCAGTGAATGTAATGAGTCATTCCCATCTGTACCTGGCCGAGCCTGCCCAGCTAGCTCCAGTCGGCCCCAGCCTGGCCCGGTTGATTTCACACATCTTTGCTTAAGTATGCAAGGAATGCAGTCAGAGACATTTTCAGCTTCTAGGTAATCAGCATGATAAGCCCATGTGGGCTAATTCTACCCACCAGTCAGAGGCTTGCTCTAATGGAAGGTGTGAATTTGATAAGCCGGCTTATCAGTCAGCAGTGGGTGTGTTGGCCCTGGTCAGCCTGAAGCAGACCACCTCAGAAAGAGGGCTGAAAAACAGTCTCATTGTACCCTGAAAACAGGGCAGGGCCGACCAGGTACAGATGGGAATGGCCCATATGGCCCTGTCCCGATCCCTACACAGCATGATTGTAATCATAACTGCTCCGACACACTAGATTCAGTGGTGCTCCCCCCTATCTCGCCACACTCCTGAACAGACACTCCCCATCACACGCTCTGCGCTCCTCTGACCAAGGCCTGCTCGCTGTCCCTCGTTCTAGGTGTCGTACTCGCGGGGATCGGGCTTTCTCAGTCCTAGCACCGTCACTCTGGAACCAGTTTCCACCCTCAGTTAGGCTGTCCCCCTCTCTGCCAGTCTTTAAGAGTCACCTAAAAACACACCTTCTCCGCTTCGCGTTTCCTGAACATGTTTGATTTTGGCCCTCTTTTATGTTGAATTTATTTCACAGTTTTCATTAGTTCACTAAATCCATTGTTTTACACATTTGTCCTGTACCAGAATGTTTCACCTTTTTTGTAATTTGTATTTTGTAATTTGAATTGCTTTTATTTTTGATTTATTCAATATATTTACCTTCAACTGTACCATGTTCAGCGCTTTGGGCTTCCTGACAGGGTTGCGGAAGGCGCTTTATAAATAAAGCTTTGATCGATTGATTGATTGATTGATTGATTGATTGATTGATTGATTGATTGATTGATGAATCACCTGTGCAGCAGCTCATCGGGCTCTGCAGAAGCCTGTTAGTCTGTTGATTGAATCCGGTGTGTTAAACCAGGGTGAAAACCAAAACGTGCTGGATGCCGGCCCTCGAGGCCCGGAGTTGAATAGCCCTGCCCTACGCGCTCGTACCCCTGGATGGAAACATGCAACGGTGTATGTGCGAGAATTGGGACTTGGCCAGTGAAGACTGAATCAAGGGATGTTCTCAACAAATAGTTCAAAGCTATTGAAGGTCCTCAAACATGGACACGTTGTGATCGTTTCTTGGTGTATTCAATTTTAGTTAGATTTTTCTGATGTTCTGCAGACTTTGTAGACCCAGTCGCCATCAGAGCAGACATGCCCGTCGCTCGTTACTCATCGTGGGTTATCCTCAACTATTCTAAAGTCCTAACAGCAGATAACCCACATTAGGAGAAAAACAAGAACAAGAAACAAAACTAAAAACAACAAAGAAATGGTACAATGAAAGATAAGACGAGGACATGGGTGTTAAATAATTACTATTCGTGACAGTCGAGTGAGTCACAGCTCGGACGCTTTCAGACACGTTTCTGTGGTTCTCAGGGTTTTTTCAGCCTACATCAAGGACATTGAGGAGAAACCTGGACCCACGCCCTGGGGGTCCAAGATGCCGTTCGGGGAGGTGATGCTGGAGCTTAAGGACTGTGGTGGGTGGGTACACGGAGTTTCCTTCTCCCCCAGTGGAGACCAGCTGGCCTGGGTGGCCCACAACAGCAGCATCAGTGTGGTGGATGCAGCTCAAGGCAAGGAGTGAGTGCTGCTTTCATCATTCTCCCTCCATCACATTTTAGACAAGATGCAAATGAAAGGGAAACCATGAGGCTAATCAGCTGGTTTACCCCCTCCTTTCCTGCTCAGGGTGACCCAGCTGACCACTGACCACCTGCCACTCCTGAGTGTCCTATTCGTCAGTCCCACTGAGATCGTTGCTGCGGTAATTATGTCCATTTTGTTCGTTTGTCAAGCGTCTTTGAAAGTCCCACGAAGCGCCATATAAGTCTGATGGATTATTATTAATATTAGTATTTAGTGTTTGAACTGAGCCAAAAGCCAAACATCAGACTAGTGTTACTGTAAAGTCTTTGGATTGGGGCAAATCCTGGAGATCATCTCAGACCTCTGACTGAGGAGTTTAGAGTCATCGATCTGTTGCTCCTTCAGGGACACAACTGCTGCCCCTACCAGTTCACATATAAAGGTCCTGGTGCTCTGGAGTTTGTGAAGAAGCTGGACATCCCCAAGCAGACATCTAAGGGCAGCATGTCAGCCATGCAACACTTCCGCAACCTGGACAAGAAGGCCACAGAGGAGGACAGCAACGAGCTCAACACGCTCCACCAGAACAGCATCATGTGAGAAACCCCGCCCTTTAGACTGGAGCTGCAGACATGGAAACTGCCTTCCTCTAGTGGCTGGTGTCAAAACGTCACGAGTAACAGCAACCACATCTGCAGCAATAATAAAAATGTTGTCTTGTGTTTGTGACCGTTGCAGGCAGCTGTGCATCGTGTCGGGGGAGAAAGGCAAAGTGGAGAAGTTCAGCAGCGTGAGTCTGGACGGAGCCGTGGGGATCTGGACTTTTAAGGTTCGTATCTGATGTGCTGTTTTCAGTCTCATCATCAAACTAGGATTAAATTATATCAGCTTACTCTCCTCACCACTGGTGTAATCTAAAACCGGTGAAGCAGGACTAAAGTCGTAACAAGTATGATAAAACGTGTGTGGTAGCGAGGGTTTCAGTGACATTCCTGTTCCTGGACACTGTGAGTCCACATGGTTCATTAATGGCAGCAGCTCATCTGATGCATGTTATTCTAACCCGTTTGTTCTCTGATGTTGCAGCACTGATGTAAGTTCTGGAGGCGCCGGTGGCCCGATCGGCTCTGTTCGTTCTGGATTTCTGTGAACCTGGTTTCATGTGAATAAAGAGCCTTTTGAACTGACTTCTCCTTCACGCTGTCTTGATGAACTTTCAGAGCGCTGACACATTACTATTAGTAACACGCTATAGTCAGTTTATCATATTGTTAATCCAACAGGATTCTCTTCAGGTTATGTACCAAGTCCATCCAATGCTCTGGGCCCTTTTATGCCCAGGGGACTCCTGCAGTCATGATCTAGCCCCATGAGCGTAGTTTTGACTTCAGAAGGCAGGGGGGACACAACCGGCCGGGGGGCTCTTCACAGTTAGTAAAAAAATATGTAAAAAACTACAGCCTAGAGGCTCTTTTATGCAATATGAGGAATGCAGAACTGTAAAGTACACAGGTGGCAGTAAAAAATAAACCACTACTTTAAAATCAACTTCCACCATGATGGTCATTTTCATTGTCACCATTTTACACTTGTGTTTTGAATATCTGATCAATAGAGCTGATTTAAACCAGATTCTAGCAGAACTCCTGAAATATTTAGTTACGTTAAGTTATATACATGGATGGTTCATCACCCCCCCCCCCCCCACCCCCCAACAAACACAAAAAGACCTTGTCTCCAAATTATGGTACATTCATTTAAACAACTTTAGTAAATCTGCAACAATATGAGCACATTCTTTAAAACTAATTGTATTGGTGTTGGAATATTTATACAAGTATTCCTTTATGAAAAATTCATTTCCAGGAAAAGAAGGTGCAACAAAAACCAAAAAGATCGAGGTCCAGCTAAAGTAACAGTGTAAACTTCTTCCATGATCATTTTCACACAAGTCAAACTATTTCATCATCACAAGTATTTACCAACCTCACCTGTCTTCTCCATCCCCAGTGAGTTGTGGTGGATGGCTGTTTATACTGAGCCAGGATCCTCTGGAGGTTTCTTCCTGTTAAAAGGGAGTTTTCCTCTCCACTGTCGCTGCATGCTTGCTTATTATGAGGATTGCTGTAAAGACTCTGACACTAGTCAGTGACTCGATGCAACCTGCTGGATTCCTTATACAGGAAACTTTTTTCTGAATGGCTTAATGACCTGACCTGGATTGGAACGTTTACTTTGTGAAGTGCCTTGAGATGACTTGTGATTTGGTGCTTTATAAATAAACTTGAACTGAATTGAACTGAATCAACCATTTTCAACACCGACTACAGCTAAATCCTCTGATGCATCCATGCTGCTCAGTACCAGACCTGTACTGATGTCACTGGTTGCTAAAGAACCAATCCGCTGGCAGAGCTGCTGTTGAACACGTGAGCGTGCAGAACTCATTAAACTACGTGACTCAATTTAAGGAACAAAATGGAATCCAGCTGCTGCTGTTTATTGTTGTTGTTTATAGAAACTAATTTTATCTGCAGGGCTTTAGGCCCAGGGCTGAGTTTCATACCTCAGACCGACCCACATCTGTCACATTCTGCTTCCCAGCCTTGGTTGCCTCTCGTCTCCCCTTGTGTTTATTGGTTGCACCTGCCTCTTGTTAACCTGATCACCTGCTCCTGTGTATTTAAGCCCCGTCGTTCCTATCTTTTGTTGATTTGTCTGTTGTCCTTGTCTTATGTCTCCCCATGTCAACATGCTTCTGTTCCTGTTGTTCCTGCGCTCCCAAGTCCCTGCAATGAATGGATTTAAGTAGTTTGCTGCCTCAGAGCTTCACTCACCTGCATATAGGTCCAAAACCAATGCTCACCATGACAGCATCCAGACTTGTTATTAATAATATTGTGTTTTATTTACACCAATCAAAATTCTCAGTAATGTTCACATACATCCTGACCTTAGAAATGTAATGGTTTAATTTACATGTTATTTAATAAGCCATAAGACATGCGATTCCATAGCAAATATGAAATCAACCTTATGGATATGTTGTTTAACCAGAAGATTGGAACTTTTATTGCAGAGATTAGATAACAGCTTCGTATTACAGTTTTTCTCAATTGTTTACACACATTTCCTGAAAGCATGCCTCATATTCTCAGAACTCTACACACAAATCCAAAAATACACACACAATGGGCAAAACCCCTCAAATAACCTGCAAAATGAAACTTCACATTCAAAATGATATTTCTCCTCAAAATGTGATTTTGTTGTCAAACGACACACAAACCATCACATGAACAGCCATTTATAAGAACCAGCAGAACACTTGTGTGCTCAATGTGAAACACTATGATGAATGGAAAACACGTCTTCTCCATTCATCATAATGACTAAAGCCTTTTTGGGTCAGTGTCACACCTACTACAGACAGTATATACATGCACGTGTTATTTCAGAATAGTGTTTTTACACTCTGAACACACAAACACATGGTAGAAATGATTTATTTTCCCACAAAACATTGTACACAATGCTTATCCCATTACCAACCAACACAAAGTTGCACACATAAACTACATCCAACAGAAGAATTTACTGTATAGTTACAGTAAAAAAGAAAACTATGCTGCATCCTCCCTCCTGTTGTGGTCTGGCCACAGCGCCTCATCCACATCACAAGCAATGTTGTCCCTGGCCAAGCAGCGGGGGAAACATCTCCTAGCATGGCGATTCCAGCCATGAAAAGAATCAGCTGCTATATCTCCACATGCGTCCTCCATAACTTGGAGAAGAGGTACCCGGGTTTGTGGCTGTCGGTCATACACCTTCCGTCTCCATGCAGAAAAAAATTCCTCAATGGGATTGAGGAATGGAGAATATGGAGGGAGATAAACAACTAAAAAGCGTGGGTGGCCAGTGAACCAGTTATGAACCACAGCAGCCCGGTGGAAACTTACGTTGTCCCAAATGACAACGTACCTGGGATGTTCTGGGCCATCGACCTGGTCTGGTGGAATGAGTGTGTTGTGTAGGGTGTCCAGGAATGTGATCAGATGGGCGGAGTTGTAGGGGCCAAGGGAAGCATGGTGATGGATGATGTCATGGTAGCCAAGCGCTGCACACATTGTGATGTTCTCTCCATGCTGGCCAGGGACTTCAACAATGGCACGCTGGCCAATGATATTCCTTCCCCTCTTTCGTCTTTTTGTGAGGTTGAACCCAACCTCATCAATGAAGATGAGCTGGTACTCCACTTCAGCTGTCTCTAGCTCAAGTACTCTCTGAAACACACATGACAATATCAGAATAAACGTGGAGTGGTCACTATTGTGAAGCACAATCATTATGAGTACAATATTGAAATATGTATAATTTACTGTACACAGTGTTGAGTGTATGCATCAGTTTCAGGACTCACTTGTTGCACCCAGTTATATCGCAATTCTTTGACTCTTTCTGAGTTGCGATCTAATGGCACCCTGTAGACCTGCTTCATCCTGAGGTGATATCTGCACACGGTCCAGTGTTGATAGGTTGACCATATCAATATTTAGAAACATGTCGTCGTTTTCTATCAAGTCACGGTTGGCTGAGCTGGTCGAGTGAGAGTCCGAAGTATGGCTGGGAGCTGAGCACCAGAGTTCGGGTTGTCCAGGTTGGCAGGTGGGGGTTGGAGAGCAGGCGGTTAGGGGCGAGCGACGGGGCTGGCAGGTTGGGTTGGAATCCGGTGGGTCCATTTTCCAGATGATGGAGGTTTGGTTGATGGAGGAGAAGTTCCTGAGGAGGTCGGAGGAGAACAGGACAGATAAGTTCAGGAAGGCGAGGTACACAAGAGATAAACAATTTTCAGATTCAGGCAAGGTATTAGCACGAGTTCTACCCAATGTTGAGTATCATCCGGCACTGATGAGTTTTCCCGAAGCTCCTTAAATCTCCTGACCACTGATGAGAAGATAGGCAGCAGCTGCTCTCCAGGCACACCCACCTGCACACAGAAAAGACTCAGCACAACACAGAGTTAGACTCAGCACAGACCGACACCCTTTGCAAAACAACTCTGCCATCAAATCTCATAACATGTTCACAAAATGGAACACGTGTTTTCATTTGGTAAACACAGCCATGTTTTCACATGACACACGCATACCATTCATTCGGCTGAACACTACTAAGCATGGAAAGAACACTGAAGAGCAAAATTGAAAACACAATTAGAGAAATTAAACACACTGAATCTATTACGATGCCCACTTCTCTCATAGACAAACAGTAGACATCACACACATTTTGAGACTAAACATGGTCGACACTGTGAAACGGCTGAGGTTTGGCTGGACTCTCTGACCAGCATCCCTCATGGTCAACCCATGGTTCAGCACATGGTTCAATACAGTGGCACGAAACTCACTGGAGATTTGGATTATCCTTCTTCGTTCCCTTGCTTCTCCTTGTTGTCCTCCTCCTCTTCCTCTTCCCCATCCTCCTCTTTCTATTCCCCGTCCTCTTCTTTCTCCTCCTCCTCCCCTTCCCCATCCTCCTCTTTCTATTCCCCGTCCTCTTCTTTCTCCTCCTCCTCCCCTTCCCCGTCCTCCTCTTTCTCCTCCTCCTCCTCTTCTTTCTCCTCCTCCTCCTCTTTCTCCCATACGTACCCCTCTCCTCCTCTGTTGTCTCTGTTCTCCATTGCTCATCAAACAAACCAGAGCATCAAGCCTCCTTTTATGCTGCAGTCGCTGATTGCAAATATCTTGCCAGACCCAAAAGTTTATAGATTTGAATATTTGTGTGTTGTTGATTAAAGCTTTGAGTTTTTCTGTGAGAAGTGTGTGTAAACCTGGGAATTGTGTGCTATGTTTTGACAGCAAGGAAATGTGAAAGTGACATCAGAGCATAAAGGAGGAAAATCAGAGTTCTAATATGATAAGGAAATCTTAAGTAGTGATAAACTGAGTCAAGGGATTGGGAACTGAAGTAGAGGTTGTGAAAACTGTGCCTCATTTTTTGCTTTTTGAGTTTTAGCAATTGAAAAAAAAAAACCTGTAAAACATCTGTTATCTGTGAACAATTCATATTTGACATCATCCAGCTTATTTCTAACAGAGCTGAGCTGTGGGAGAAAATATTCATGCTTATTTAATCTTGTTTTCTATAGAGCAGGTGTGTGAGAGAGGTTTTCAAATCAATCAATCAGTCAAAGCTTTATTTATAAAGCGCCTTCCGCAACCCTGTCAGGAAGCCCAAGGCGCTGAACATGGTACAGTACAAAGATAAAGAAAGTGAATAAATCAGAAAATAAAGGCAATTCAAATTACCGATTACAAAAAAAGGTGAAACATTTTAGTAGAAGACAAATGTGTAAAACAAGGGAAAAAGTGAACCATTGAAAACTGTGAGATAAAATCACTATAAAAGAGGGCCAAATTCAAACATGTTCAGGAAACGCCAAGCGGAGGTGGGTTTCTAGGCGACTCTTGAAGACTGGCAGAGATGGGGACAGCCTAACTGAGGGGTGGCAAATTGTGATGGTGCTAAGACTGAGAAAGCCCGGTCCCCGCGAGTATGACACCTAGAACGAGGGACAGCGAGCAGGCCTTGGTCAGAGGAGCGCAGAGCGCGTGATGGGGAATGTTTGTTCAGGAGCGTAGCTAGATAGGGGGGAGCACCACCCTGGAAGAAATGATAAACAAAGACGAGGAGTCTGAAGTGTGAACGATAGCAAACCGGAAGCCAGTGCAGGGAGGCCAGAACTGGACTGATGTGGTCCCGTTTCCTGGTCCCAGTCAGGAACCTGGCTGTGCTTTTCTGCACAACCTGTAGGCGAAGCCTAGAAATTACAAAAGCGTGCAGTACCCGCTCCAGGTGGGCTCTTGACAGCATGGGCTTAATTTTTGCAAGGCGTCTCAGATGAAAGAAACTGGACCGGATCACAGAGTTGATGTGAGCATCAAATTTAAGTCCAGCATCAATTTTCACCCCCAAACTGGTCACAACTGGTTTTGAGTAGGGAGAAAGAGGCCCAAGATCAACATAACGATCCACATTCCTGCTGTTGGGGTGAAAAACAATGAGCTCTGTCTTTCCCTCATTCAGATGCAGAACGTTGGCCATTAGCCAAGACTTCACCTCGTTAACACAGGACACAAAGGACTGGATAGAGTGACCTTTCTCCTGAGAGAGTAAATCTGGCAATCGTCAGCATACAGATGGAATGATAGGACATGTTAACGAAAGATTGACCCCAGAGGAAGCTAATAAATTGCAAAAAAAAGAGGACCAAGGATCGATCCCTGCGGGACCCCCCAGCGGAGCCCCTCCCAAGAAGAAAAAACATCACCCAGTTTAACACAGAATGTCCTGTTGTGGAGATACGATCTAAACCAATCCAGAGCTGACCCTTTGCCGTGTCATAATAGGTTTGGTCATCATGTGGTTTGTATCTAGTGTTACGAACCCACAGAGAAACTTGTTTGAATTTACCTGTGGGACCCGTTTGGAACTGGAGTGAAGCGGATGGTTTAGTTGTTAGATCAGAACCTGATTTTACCTGTTCATGGTTGTTTATCAGCTTATCGGAGGCGACGTTGTTGTGATCAGAGATTGGAGTGAACTGGAGACGCGAAAACGATGCTCGCAGAACAGGAGGAGGCTCCCCACCCCCCTTTTGTTTCTCAAACTTATGCCATGTCTGTGAGACAGGAGAAGCATAACAAACAACAGTTCTTAGGCTCCCAAGAGCCTGTTCACCAAAGACATGCACATTGTCACCAGGATCGTGCTGAAAGAGCAGGTGTGCAGATGTCCAAAGACCTGGAGGTGTTGGACTTGGAGGTTCTGAAAAGGAGTGATCCAAGGATGGTTGTGTCACAGGTGTCAAAGCAAACCTAGCCATGTGTAGAATCAGATACAAACATGTCGCTAGCTTTAGGAACATGCTCTGTCCTGAAAACTGAAGCCAAGAATACTTTTTTCCCAAGAATGATGGAGGATCCCACACAGGAACAGGAAAACCCGGCTTAACCAGAGTAGTTACAGACTGACTAAAGTTCCGCCCCTTAGAAGGTGTAACACCTATCTCCGGGTCGGAGGTCAAAGTTGTCAGCTGAAGTGACGGAAGGTCAGTGTCGATTTCTGCAATGACCCGCCCACTCGGAGGAGGGTTTCCCCCAAACGGGTTGAAGTCCGCAATGGAAAACTCAGTGCCACTCAGCACCCCCCCTTTGTCAGGTGGGGCCCTGAGCAGAGCATCACTGCACGCACCTACTACTCCCGGGCCGGGAGGCCACCCCGTGCCCGTTAGAGAGGTGATCGCAGCAACCACCGAGACTCCCTCAATATCGCCACTGACCACAGGACTACTGGAAACCGCAGGCTTTTCTGCGCCGTCGTGGTCACCTGAAAGAGAAGTCACAGGAAAGAAAGCACAGAGGCCAGAGACAGAGTCACACCCCTGTGAAAGAAGAAAAGAGTTGGCCACCATATTAGCAGAGGTCACGAACTGAGAAATGACAAGGTCATTCACAGAAAGGTCAAGATGTCCAGGCACAAACCCCTCAAATGGTAGGATGGCCACGTCTGGAGGCCACAAGCGAGTCACGGCGGCTGATGTTGTCATCTCGCCCCGTGAAACAAGCAGGGTTGTGCATGATGTGGACTGATGATGGATGCAGACCTCTGACTCATGCGGTTGGTCACAGCTGGAAGAATTCACCTCCATGCTGGAGAGATGGTTGTCACCTAACATGGTGGAAAGAGAAAAAGCATCAGGAACCTCAGGTTTAAACACAAGCTGTTTGTCAGAATGGTTAACCATAGGTTCAAGAGATTTATTCAGCATTAAATTAGCAGAGAAAGTGTCGTTAGTTTCAAACCTTGATGTTATTGGTGGGGTTCTGACCCCCCTTAAGAAATAAAGACAAAGAAATAGCATGTTGACTGAAAACATCACAGTGTTTAAGTTCACTTTAGGAAGTGCGTAGCAGAACAACTTCTGACCCAGTGTAGCTGGTACCGAATCGCCGTCACTCGTCCCCAGGTCCGGGCCTTTGGGCTCCAAAGTCCGTACCCCCACCGCACCAGACCGGCGGCTCCCAGCTAATGCGGGTTGGCTGTCCGCGTACGCGGCGGGATCAGCGTGGTCCGGCCGGTAAACAGTCTCCTGTGTCTTGGTGTGTTCCGTAAGCAGAACATTAGAGAACCTTACATCAGGTGTAACAGTACAAGAAAGATTTTGTCGTGTCTCGTCCATTTCTCACTAAATACAGAGCAAATCGCGTTTTTTACCTTCTGAGCCCACGTATAACACCCGGTTCAGCCCCTTAATTCATCTCACAATTAATGACTGCCCGTGGTGAAAACTTAACTTTATGGCACAGGGTAAAACAAGGAATTGTTGATAGAGAAATGAATGTAACACAACTTCACCACAAGATGGAAGAAAAAGGCATGGAACCGGCAGATTGGAGGCTGGGAAGCCTGAACCTTTTTCACCGGCCCAAATAGAGAGCAAACCTACGCGGTTGTGATGGTATTTTACGGATAAAACTTCCCGTTTTACTCCGACGGAAGGCCACGTAGCAAAAAGTCGATTCTACACACCGGAGTGATTTACAAGAACCGCCGCTAAAGCGGATTTTAGGACGCAGAAGCACTGCGACAGAACGGTTTGACTGCTTATCGGGACGCGTAACCCGAGCGTAAACCGGAGTGGCTACTTAGCTCTTCGGCTAAGCCTGTGAGTGTCTGGAGCGACCAGAATCAAAAATTGCCCAATTAACCAAACATCCCTTAGCGACGAGGTAATGTTTAGGGTCTTTAGCGTTCCCACTCTAGGGTGCAGATACGCTCTCCAGCGTGTTTCGTCTTACAGCGAGATTAATATTCGCAAGTTAAGCAAACTATTACTGCACGCGAGATTCACCGGAAAAAAAACAAAACGTGGATCAGACGCTTGCCAAACGGAATAATATTCCGACGGGGATGAAGTTATCTCCGATTTTAGAATTGCTCGCACACGGTGTCCAAAACACCGCGACGAAGGTCTCACCTTTAGGCAAAGGGAAAGTTACTTGAATCAAGCGGCTAGCTGTTAGCTCACCAGAGGAATCAGAGCGGAAAGTTAAATTTCCGACCTGAAGAGTTCAGAGACACGATGTCTCGTCAAAATGGACAGAATATAGTGAAAGACCCCACTCATCCAGCCTCTCACCGAAGGGCGAAGATGGGAAAATTCACAGGATTTGCTAAATTTGTGGTTAATTTGTGATCGGAGATTCTACAGAAAAATCTTCCCCCGGACGTGTCCAAGAGGAATGAGTTTAGTGTAGAACAACTTCCGGTTTTCAAAATAAGACATCAAAGTGAAACACAGAGAAAATGCGTAATTTTGTTAAAAATTAGCATTTAGATGGAATAAATGGATATATTGCAGATATAGAAGTCTGGATTAGCTCGCCAAAATGTAAAACTGGCTGGCTGGTCAAAATGTAGTGAACCTGATTAGGCTCTTTTAATTATGTAGAGTAATTGTTTATGCTCTTCTTTTATGAAAGAGGAACCATCCTACACATTTTATAGTTTTAAGAAGACTCAAAGGTTGTTTTCATCGATAAACTGTCGATAATATCCGTGGGTCTGTGTTTCAGTTCAATGAAGAGACAAGTTTGAAAGTTAAAACATTTAATTCTTCAAATTAAACTAAGGATTTTGAAATAACAAGCAGAGGAAACAACAATCATTATTGACAACTTTGTTGAACAATCTTTAACAGTTGATATTGTAAACTTGCTCAAAGAGACCTTGTGTTGAATGTGTTGAAGATTGAGAGTGATGTGATTATGGATGTGTGTGTGCAAAATGTAGTGAAAATTGAGAATAAGGTGAGAAGAATGCGTGTGTGCGTCTGATTTTGCTTCAGGAAGAAACAGGTGTCTGACTGAAAAGTGATGGTTTGAATAAACTTAGGTTTTGTTGGAAAAGATGCATCAACGCTATCCATCGTGGACTGCCTCACCCTACAAGGACCCTCGTTCAGATCCGGAACGTCACAGACGATGTTTCATCCAGGTCACCTCGGCTGGCAGAGAAGACGAAGGTGTCCACCGGTCCGGTCCAGAGATGCCCCCTGGTACACGTTGATGATAAGGCGTTTGCAGATGCGCTTTCTTAAGTTTAATTACTCAGAAAATCAAACACTCTGGGCGAGTCTGCGTTAGCGATTGTAATTCAGCTATTCCTGTCTGTCTTGGCAGGAACAGCGTGAGAGGGGGGGGGACAGGAGCCGCCGGCTCCCTTCCCCGGGTGCGTGTTCAACACGTCCGAACTCTCTCGTTGACAAACTCGAACTGAATCATCAGACTGAATCTTACCAAACCCAGTTCTCTTCTCAAAGCAAAACTTGTGCGTCAGCAAATGTGTTTGGAGTTTACTGTGAGAGAGTGTGTGTGTGTGAAGGTCATTATAACGTCTTCAAACATTATTTAATTAAGCATTGATTCATTAGTTATTATGATTACCCAAAGCATAATAATCATTCATTTGATTAAAACACATTTATAATGAGCAAAGTGATAATACTGATTATTTAACATTTTAAAAAAAAGGAAAGGAAGTTTTTAACTTTGTTATGTTATGACTAGCTTTTCCATGAGAACACATCTTCTGGCGCTGCAGGTGTTCAGATGTTGTGGTTTCTCCCAGACTCGCTGGCGTTCAGGTCTTAATCTGTGGGTGAAAGTTCTCAGCGACCCAGCTCTTGACCCAGCCGAGTCAAATGACCTTGGCACAGAAAACCCATATTTCCTCACGTTACAATCCCAACCCATCGTTCCAAGCGATCCAGTAGAATCGCGTGGTCAACTGTGTCGAAGGCTGCTGTCAGGTCTAACAACAGAAGCACCACAGATGTACCCTGATCTAGTGATAGATAGATGTCATTTAGGACCCTCAGTAGAGCCGACTCCGTGCTATGGCCAGACCTGAATCCTGATTGGAAAACCTCAAACAGATCAGTGTCAGCTAAATGTGAGACCAGCTGCTGATAGACGACTTTCTAAAGCAGTTTTGATGTAAAAGGCAGGGTAGAGATAGTCCTGTAATTTTCAATCACAGAGACATCAGCACCAGGTTTCTTCAGGGTCGGCCGGATAACTGCTGCTTTCAAAGCTGCTGGGACCACACCTGTGCTGAGGCTCCCATTGATAATCTGACCAAGTAAAGGGCCAAGGCACAGAAAGGCAGCCTTCCAGAGACGAGGCGGCAGAACGTCAAGTGGAGAGCCAGATGGCTTCTGCCTCGCAACAAGCTTACTCAGCTCAGAATATGAAACAGTATTGAGGGAGCTCAGGGTGGGTGGTGATGGAGGACCTGGAACAGGGTCAACAGAGTTACCAGAAATAGCTGCTCTAATGCCTGACACTTTATCAACAAAGAATCTGTGAAAAGCTTCAGAGTTTCCAGCAGCTGTAGGAGACATGAAGCTGGGCTCCTTATACACCAGAACTGAGTTTAGTGTTTTGTAGAGGATCTTAGGATTATTGGAGTTTGTTTCAATGATGTCTGCAAAATAGGCCATTCTGGCAGCCCTCACAGCATCCTGATAAGCAACCAGTGATGCTCTGAACAACTCACGCAAGACCTGTAGGCCATCCTTTTTCCACTTTCTCTCAGAGGATCTACACGCCCGCCTGCAAGCCCGTGTGACATCAGAGAGTCAAGGCTCCCTCCTAGGCCGAGACTTGCAAAGTTTGAGTGGGGCAACCACGTCCAGGACCTGATTAAAAAGTAAATCAAAGTGTTGCAAATAGTGTTCAGTGTTAGATGGATCTGGGTTAAAGGTCTCTAACCTTACAGACATACAGTCCACAAACTTTGAAATAGTTTCTGCATCCATGGCTCTGAACCTAGTAGCGGGAGCTGCACACACAGGTACAGGACATGGCATGGCAACGTAACACCACAGAGTATAGGAGAGTGGTCAAAGAACACAGGAGGTAAAGTCACAAGGTTCATGACGGGGAGACCGAAAGAGAGAACCAGGTCCAGGGTGTGACCCCTGGCATGAGTTGGGGATGATACCCATTGAGTTAGATTAGATTACTCTAGCAAATTAAAAAAAACCTTTAGCAAGCACATTGTCAGGACAGCAGATAAGGATGTTAAAATCAACAAAAAATAGGACATAATCATATTTTAGGATGCAGTCTGCCACAAGATCACTGAAATCATTAAGGAAGTTAGAGTCAGTCTTTGGAGGCCGATAAATCAGCACAACGAGCAGGCGGGGGGGGAGATGCACAGTTCAAATAAGCACAGTTCAAGGAAGAAAATGACATGGTGGGTGTAAGCTGTTTACAAGGAAAGCTGGATTTAAAAACAGCAACCAGCTCTCCACCTCTGCCCCGTGATCTGGGGATATTAAAACAGGAGCAGCCAGGTGGTACCAGCTCCAGGAGGGCGCTTGAGTCACCAAACGGGATCCAGGACTCACAGATGCAGAGAAAACCTAAGTTATGCTGAATAAAAAAGTCACGAAGAATAAAAATTTTGTTCAGCACAGACCTGGCATTGACCAGACCAAACCGGGTCTGCGGCGGGGCTGCAGCACCGAGATCGCGCACGAGCACAGTCTCCTTTAACTGTGCCCGTAACCAAGAGCAGATTCTCCCAGCAAACCCCAGTCTGGCAAGATCTTCGAGCCGATCGGCCGTGGCGCAGTGCCGGTTCACCCCAAGTTCCCTGGGCAGGGCGCCGAATAATCCAGGAGACATCTCGGAACCACCGGGTCAGAAGCTGTGCTGAATCGGGCCAGCCGCTTCTTCAGGGATCCAGGCTGACGTCTCACGCGCTGGCTACCTCTCTTTCCCCGTCTTCTCCGATGCTTTCTTCTCGAGCTGGGGCGGACAGAGGGCCGACACATCATGGCTTGGGTGGAGAGAGCACACGAGCAATTCAACCAGCAGCACCATCCGTGAGGTTCCCAGCTTGCGCAGCCCGGTTCCGAGCGCACACTGCCCGCTACATAAACGGATGGACGAAGCCTCAGCAGCGCACCTCGATCATATGTCAGCAGAGGATCCACACCATTCAAAAAAAGCATCAGAGACAACAAACATGCATAAAAGCCAATAAAAAGCCAATAAAACGCTAATAAAACCAGTAAAAAGAAAAGTACCAGTGCATAAAGAGGACGAGCAGCTCGCAGAGTGCACCAGCGCGAGCGCCTTCTTACTCTCTTACTTAAAAAAATGTTTGATTGTGTCCAGCTTTAACAGGAAGTGTGAATGGACATTTGACATCTGACTTGGATTGCATGTCCCCCCGTCCCCCAAAAACTACATCCATATCTGGCCCTGACGGAGGTATAGGATGGACCTGCAGTGCTACATCCTTTTGCTTCTGGTACGATCAGTCTACATTTTTAGGCTATGCAATATCAGCAAAGAAAGAAAGAAAGAAGGAAAGAAAGAAAGAAAGAAGTAAAGAAAGAAAGAAAATAAGCAAGAAAGAAAGAAAGAAAGAAAGAAAGAATGTAAGGAAGGAAAGCAAGCAAGCAAGATGGAAAGAAAGAAAGAAAGAAAGGAAGGAAGGAAGGAAAGCAAGCAAGAAAGAAAGCAAGTAAGAAAGAATGAAATGAAAGAAAGAAAGCAAGAAAGAAGGAAAGAAGGAAAGAAAGCAAGCAAGCAAGAAAGAAGGAAAGAAGGAAAGAAAGCAAGCAAGCAAGAAAGAAGGAAAGAAAGCAAGCAAGCAAAAAAGAAGGAAAGGACAGAAACCAAGCAAGCAGGAAAGAAGGAAGGAAGGACAGAAAGCAAGCAAGCAGGAAAGAAGGACAGAAGGAAAGAAGGCATGTAAGTAGGAAAGGAAAGAAAGAAAGCAAGAAAGAAGGAAAGAAAGAGAGAAACCAAGCAAGCAAGAAAACAAGAAAGAAAGAAAGAAGGAAAGAAGAAAAGAAAGAAAGAAGGAAAGAAGGAAAGAAGAAAAGAAAGAAAGAAGGAAGGAAATAAAGAAGGAAAGAAGGAAAGAAGAAAAGAAAGAAAGAAGGAAGGAAATAAAGAAAGAAAGAGTGAAGGAAGGAAAGAAAGAATGAAAGAAAAAGAAATTAAGAAAGAAAGAAGGAAAGAAAGAGAGAAAGCAAGCAAGAAAGAAGGAAAGAAAGAGAGAAAGCAAGCAAGAAAGAAGGAAAGAAAGAGAGAAAGCAAGCAAGAAAGAGAGAAAGAAGGAAAAAAAGCAAGCAAGAAATAATGAAAGAAGGAAAGAAGGCAAGCAAGCAAGAAAAAATGAAAGAAGGTAAGAAGGAAAAAAGCAAGCAAGAGAGAAAGAAGGAAAGAAAGAAAGCAAACAGGAAAGAAAGAAAGAAAGCAAACAGGAAAGAAGGAAAAAAGCAAGCAAGAAAGAAAGAAGGAAAGAAAGAAAGCAAACAGGAAATAAAGAAAGAAAGCAAACAGGAAAGAAGGAAAGAAAGCAAGCAAGAAAGAAGGAAAGCAAGCAAGCAAGCAAGAAGGAAAGAAGGAAAGAAAGCAAGCAAGAAAGAAGGACAGAAAGAGAGAAAGCAAGCAACAAAGCAAGAAAGCAAGCAAGAAAGAAGTAAAGAAAATAAGGAAAGAAAGAAGGAAAGAAAGAAAGCAAGAAAGAAAAAAAATTCTAAAAAACACTGATTTAGAATTCAGTGTTTAATTTATTTAGAATTCAGTGATTTTTATTTAGAATTCAGTGCATCTACAATTCACTGTTTTTTATGTAGAATTCGGGCTTTGTTTAACTCAGAATTCAGGCCTTTTATTTAGAATTTGGTGCTTTTTTTAGAATTCAGTGTTTACCTATTTAGTATTCAGTGTTTTTTTATTTAGAATTCAGTGTTTTTTATTTAGAATTCAGTGTTTTTTTACTCCTCCTTGAACCGTCACCTTATCGTGGTGGAGGAGTTTGAGTGCCCTAATGATCCTAGGAGCTATGTTGTCTGGGGCACTTAGTGCCCCTGGTAGGGTCTCCCATGACAAATTGGTCTTAGGTGAAGGGTGAGACAAAGAACGGTTCGAAGGATCTTTCATGGCGGTTAAAACGAACAGTCGGAGTACCCGGCCCGGAGGGTTACCGGGGTCCCACCCTGGAGCCAGGCCTGGGGTTGGGGCCCGTGAGCGAGCGCCTGGTGGCCGGGCTTTCGCCCATGGGGCCCGGCCGGGCCGAGCCCAAACCGGATGCATGGGCTCGTCCAACTGTGGACCCATCACCCGCAGGAGGAACATGAAGGGTCCGGTGCAATGCGAATCGGGTGGCAGACCAAGGCGGGAGCCTTGGCGGTCCAATCCCCGGACAAGAAAACTAGTTTTTGGGACATGGAACGTCACCTCGCTGGCGGGGAAGGAGCCGGAGCTTGTGGCAGAGGTTGAGCGGTACCGGCTAGATATAGTCGGACTCACCTCGACACATTGCATTGGCTCTGGAACCCGAGACCTGGAGAGGGGTTGGACACTCTACTTTGCTGGAGTTGCTCCGGGTGAGAGGCGGAGGGCTGGGGTTGGCTTTTTGTTAGCCCCGAGACTCTCTGCCTGTGTGTTGGGGTTTACCCCGGGGGACAAGAGGGTAGCTTCCTTGCGCCTTCGGGTCGGGGAACGGGTCCTGACTGTTGTTTGTGCTTATGGGCCAAATATCAGTTCAGAGTACCCACCCTTTTTGGAGTCCCTGGGACGAGTGCTAGATAGTGCTCCATCAGGGGACTCCATTGTCCTGCTGGGGGACTTCAATGCTCACGTGGGCAATGACAGCTTGACCTGGAGGGGTGTGATTGGGAGGAACGGCCCACCTTTCAAAAAATGGACCTTTGTTTTTTATTTAGAATTCGGTTTATTTTTATTTAAAATTTGGTGTGTTTTATTTAGAATTCAGTGTATTTCTATTTAGAATTTGGTGTTGTTATTTCGAATTCTGTGTTTTTTATTTAGAATTCAGGATTTTTAATTTAGAATTCAGTGTTTTTATATAAATCATCCAGTGTTTTTTTATTTAGAATTCAGTGTTTTTTATTTAGAATTTAGTGTTTTTTATTAAGACTT
The DNA here is from genome assembly GCF_043380555.1 of Nothobranchius furzeri. Taxonomy (NCBI): domain Eukaryota; kingdom Metazoa; phylum Chordata; class Actinopteri; order Cyprinodontiformes; family Nothobranchiidae; genus Nothobranchius; species Nothobranchius furzeri. The sequence continues at coordinate 13,577,474 of NC_091758.1, read as the reverse complement.
TGGTATTTTTTAATTTAGAATTCAGTGCTTTTAATTTAGAAATCTGTTTTTTATTTGGAATTCAGTGTTTTTTATTTAGAGTTCAGTGTTTTTTATTTAGAGTTCAGTGATTTTATTTAGAATTCAGTATTTTGTAATTAGAATTAAGGTTTTTTTTATTTAGAATTCAGTGTTTTTAATTTAGAATTCAGTGTTTTTAATTTAGAATTCAGTGTTTTTTATTTAGAATTCAATGTTCTTACATAGAATTTGGTGTTTTTATTTAGAATTCAGTGATTTTATTTAGAATTCGGTGTTTTTAGTGTTTTTATTTCGAAATCTGTGTTTTTATATTTAGAATTCAGTGTTCTTACATAGATTTCAGTGTTTTTTATTTAGAATTCAGCGCTTTTTTATTAAGAAATCAGTGTTTTTTTATTTAGCATTCAGTGTTTTTTTATTTAGAATTCAGTGTTTTTTTTATTAAGAAATCAGTGTTTTTTATTTAGAATTTGGTGTTTTTATTTAGAATTAACTGTATTTTTTTATTTTGAATTCAGTGTTGTTTTAATTAGAAGTCAGTGCTTTTTATGTAGAATTCAGTGTTTTTTTAATTTATAATTCAGTGTTTTTATTTAGAATTCAGTGTTTTTTATTTAGCATTCAGTGTTTTTTATTTAGAATTCAGTGTTTTTATTAAGAAATCTGTGTTTTTTATTTAGAATCCATTGTTTTTTATTTAGATTTCGGTGTTTTTATTTAGAATTCTGTGTTTATTTATTTAGAAGTCAGTGCTTTTTATGTAGAATTCAGTGTTTTTTTATTTATAATTCAGTGTTTTTATTTAGAATTCAGTGTTTTTTATTTAGCATTCAGTGTTTTTTATTTAGAATTCAGTGTTTTTATTAAGAAATCAGTGTTTTTTTTATTTAGAATCCATTGTTTTTTATTTAGATTTCGGTGTTTTTATTTAGAATTCTGTGTTTTTTATTAGAAGTCAGTGCTTTTTATTTAGAATTCAGTGTTTTTTATTTAGAATTCAGTGTTTTTTATTAAGAAATCAGTGTTTTTTATTTAGAATTTGGTGTTTTTGTTTAGAATTAACTGTATTTTTTTATTTTGAATTCAGTGTGGTTTTAATTAGAATTCAGCGCTTTTTTTGTAGAATTCAGTGTTTTTTTATTTAGAATTCAGTGTTTTTATTTAGAATTCAGTGTTTTTTTATTTAGAATCCATTGTTTTTTTATTTAGATTTTGGTGTTTTTATTTAGAATTCTGTGTTTTTTATTAGAATTCAGTGCTTTTTATTTAGAATTCTGTTTTCTTATTTAGAATTCAGTGTTTTTTATTTAGAATTCTTTGTTTTTCTATTTAGAATTGTGTGTTTTTATTTAGAATTCTTTGTTTTTTATTTAGAATTGAGTGTTTTTATTTCAAAATGTGTGTTTTTATATTTAGAATTCAGTGTTTTTTATTTAGCATTCAGTGTTTTTTATTTAGAATTCAGTGTTTTTTATTAAGAAATCAGTGTTTTTTATTTAGAATTTGGTGTTTTTATTTAGAATTAACTGTATTTTTTATTTTTAATTGAGTGTGGTTTTAATTAGAAGTCAGCACTTTTTATGTAGAATTCAGTGTTTTTTAATTTAGAATTCAGTGTTTTTATTTAGAATTCAGTGTATTTTTATTTAGAATCCATTGTTTTTTATTTAGATTTTGGTGTTTTTATTTAGAATTCAGTGTTTTTTTATTAGAATTCAGTGCTTTTTATTTAGAATTCTGTTTTTTTATTTAGAATTCAGTGTTTTTTATTTAGAATTCTTTGTTTTTCTATTTAGAATTATGTGTTTTTTATTTCGAATTCTTTGTTTTTTATTTCGAAATTAGTGTTTTTATTTCGAAATTAGTGTTTATATATTTAGAATTCATTGTACTTATTAAGAAATGGGTGTTTTTCATTTAGAATTCAGTGCTTTCTATTTAGAATTCAGTGTTTTTATGTCAAATTCTGTTTTTTATTTCAAATTCTGTGTTTTTATATTTAGAATTGAGTGTTCTTATTTAGAATTCAGTGTTTTTGATTTAGAATTTTGTGTTTTTTATTCAGAATTCTGTTTTTTTATTTAGAATTCAATGTTTTTATTTAGACGTCAGTGTTTTTTATTTAGAATTTTGTGTGTTTTAGTTAGAATTCAGTGTTTGTTTATTTAGAATTCAGTGTTTGTTTATTTAGAATTCAGTGCTTTTTTAGTTAGAATTCATTGCTTTTTTATTTAGAAGTCAGTGCTTTTTTATTTAGAATTCTGTGCTTTTTTATTTAGAATTCTGTGCTTTTTTATTTATAATTCTACGTTTTTTTATTTAGAAGTCAGTGCTTTTTATGTAGAAATCAGTTGTTTTATTTTGAATTCAGTTTTTTATTTAGAGTTTGGTGCTTTTTATAGAATTCAGTGTTTTTTATTTAGAATTCAGTGTTTTTTATTTAGAATTCAGTGCTTTTTTATTTAAAACTCATTGTTTTTATTTAGAATTCAGTGTTTTTTTATTTAGAATTTGGTGATTCTTTTTATTTGGATCTGCAGTTTTTTAGAAATCAGGTCCTTTTATTTAGAAATCCGCGTATTTATTATTTAGAATTCAGTGTTTTTGATTTGTAATTCAGTGCTTTTTATTCAGAATTTGGTGTTATTTTAATTAGAATTTGGTGTATTTTTGTTTAGGATTCATTCCTTTTTATTTAGAATTCAGTGTTTTTATTTAGAATTCAGTGTTTTTTATGTAGAACTCGGGGTTTTATTGTTTAGAATTTGGTGCTTTTTATTTAGACTTCAGTGTTTTTTTTGGATTCAATGTTTTTTATCTAGAATTCAGTGTTTTTTATTTAGAATTCAGTGTTTCTTCAGAATTTAGTGTACTTTGTTTAGAATTCAGTGTTTTTTACTTAGAATTCAGTGTTTTTTATTTAGAATTTGGTGTTTTTTATTTATGATGAAGTGTACTTTTTATCTAGAATTCATTGTTTTTTTATTTAGATTTCTGTGTTTTTATTTAGAACTCAGTGTTTTTTATTCAGAATTCAGTGCTTTTTATTTAGAATTCTGTGTTTTTTATTTAGAATTCTTTATTTTTTATTTGGAATTCTTTATTTTTTATTTAGAATTTGGTGTTTTTTATTTCAAAATTTGTGTTTTCATATTTAGAATTCAGTGTACTTATTAAGAAATGGGTGTTTTTTTTTAGAATTCAGTGCTTTTTATTTAAAATTTTGTGTTTTTTTTATTTAGAATTCAGTGTTTTTATTTACAATTCAGTGTTTTTTGTTTAGAATTCAGTGTTTTTTATTTAGAATTCTGTGTTTTTTATTTAGAAATCTTTGTTTTTTATTTAGAATTTAGTGTTTTTATTTCAAATTTAGTTTTTTTTTCGGATTCCGTGTTTTTTCTTTCAAATTCTGTGTTTTTATATTTAGAAATCAGTGATTGTTCATTTAGAATTCAGTTTTTTTATTTAGAATTCAGTGCTTTTTTATTCAGAATTCTGCGCTTTTTAAATAGAATTCTGTGTTTTTTTATTTAGAATTCTGTGTTTTTTATTTAGAATTCTGTGCTTTTTTATTTAGAACTCATTGTTTTTATTTAGAATTCAGTGTTTTTTATTTAGAATTTGGTTATTCTTTTACTTTGGATCTGCTGTTATAAATTGGTGTTATTTTAATTAGAATTTGGTGTATTTTTGTTTAGGATTCATTCCTTTTTATTTAGAATTCAGTGTTTTTATTTAGAATTCAGTGTTTTTTATGTAGAACTCGGGGTTTTATTGTTTAGAATTTGGTGCTTTTTATTTAGACTTCAGTGTTTTTTTTTTTGGATTCAATGTTTTTTATCTAGAATTCAGTGTTTTTTATTTAGAATTCAGTGTTTCTTCAGAATTTAGTGTACTTTGTTTAGAATTCAGTGTTTTTTATTTAGAATTCAGTGTTTTTTATTTAGAATTTGGTGTTTTTTATTTATGATGAAGTGTACTTTTTATCTAGAATTCATTGTTTTTTTATTTAGATTTCTGTGTTTTTATTTAGAACTCAGTGTTTTTTTATTCAGAATTCAGTGCTTTTTATTTAGAATTCTGTGTTTTTTATTTAGAATTCTTTGTTTTTTATTTGGAATTCTTTATTTTTTATTTAGAATTTAGTGTTTTTACTTTCAAAATTTGTGTTTTCATATTTAGAATTCAGTGTACTTATTAAGAAATGGGTGTATTTTTTAGAATTCAGTGCTTTTTATTTAAAATTTAGTGTTTTTTTATTTAGAATTCAGTGTTTTTATTTACAATTCAGTGTTTTTTGTTTAGAATTCAGTGTTTTTTATTTAGAATTCTGTGTTTTTATTTAGAAATCTTTGTTTTTTATTTAGAATTTAGTGTTTTTATTTCAAATTTAGTTTTTTTTTTCGGATTCCGTGTTTTTTCTTTCAAATTCTGTGTTTTTATACTTAGAAATCAGTGATTGTTCATTTAGAATTTAGTTTTTTATTTAGAATTCAGTGCTTTTTTATTCAGAATTCTGTGCTTTTTAAATAGAATTCTGTGTTTTTTTATTTAGAATTCTGTGTTTTTTATTTAGAATTCTGTGCTTTTTTATTTACAATTATGTGTTTTTTTATTTAGAATCCTGTGCTTTTTATATAGAAATCAGTTTTTTTATTTAGAATTCAGTGCTTTTTTATTTAGAACTCATTGTTTTTATTTAGAATTCAGTGTTTTTTATTTAGAATTTGGTTATTCTTTTACTTTGGATCTGCTGTTATAATTTGGTGTTATTTTATTTAGAATTTGGTGTATTTTTATTTAGGATTCATTGCTTTTTGTTTAGAATTCAGTGTTTTTTATTTAGAATTCGGGGTTTTATTATTTAGAATTTGGTGCTTTTTATTTAGAATTCAGTGTTTTTTTTAGAATTCAATGTTTTTTATTTAGAATTCAGTGTATTTTATTTCAAATTCTGTGTTTTTATTCAGAATTCAGTGTTTTTATTTAGAATTCTGTGTTTTTATTTAGAATTCCTTGCATTTTTTTTAGAATTCAGTGTTTATTTATGTAGAATTCAGTATTTTTTATTCAGAATTTAGTGTTTTTTAATTTAGAATTCAAAGTTCTTATTTATAATTTGGTGTTTTATTTATTTAGAATTCAGTGTTTTTATTTCGAATTTAGTGTTTTTTATTTAGAATTATGTGTTTTTATTTAGAAATTCTGTGTTTTTATTTAGAATTATTTGTTTTTATTTCAAATTAAGTGTTTTTTTATTTCGAATTCCTTTTTTAAATTTCGAAATCTGTGTTTTTTTTAATTCAATGTTTTTTAACTAGAATTCAGTGTATTTTATTTCGAATTCTGTGTTTTTATATTTACAATTCAGTGTTTTTTTCTTTAGAATTTAGTGTTTTTTATGTAGAATTAAGTGTATTTTTTGTGTAGAATTCAGTGTTTTTTATTTAGAATTCAGTGCTTTTTTTAGAATTCTGTGTTTTTTATTTAGAATTCAGTGATTTCATTTAGAATTCAGTGTTTTTTTTATATAGAATTCAGTATTTATTTATTTAGAATTCAGTGTTTTTATTTCAAATTTAGTGTTTTTTATTTAGAATTATGTGTTTTTATTTAGAATTTTTTGTTTTTATTTCAAATTTAGTGTTTTTTAATTTCGAATTCCGTTTTTTAATTTCGAAATCTGTGTTTTTCATTTAGAATTTGGTGATTGTTTTACTTTGAATCTGCTGTTTTTTATAAATCAGGTACTTTTATATAGAAATCTGTGTATTTTTTATTTAGAATTCAGTGTTTTTGATTTAGAATTCAGTGTTGTTTATTTATATTCAGTGCATTTTATTTAGAATTTGGTGTTATTTTATTTAGAATTTGGTGTATTTTTATTTAGGATTCATTGCTTTTATTTAGATTTCAGTGTTTTTGATTTAGAATTCAGTGTATTTTATTTAGAATTCGGGGTTTTATTATTTAGAATTGGGTGCTTTTTATTTAGAATTCAGTATTTTTTTTAGAATTCAATGTTTTTTAACTAGAATTCAGTGTATTTTGTTTCGAATTCTGTGTTTTTATATTTACAATTCAGTGTTTTTTTCTTTAGAATTTAGTGTTTTTTATGTAGAATTAAGTGTATTTTTTGTTTAGAATTCAGTTTTTTTTATTTAGAATTCAGTGCTTTTTTTAGAATTCTGTGTTTTTTATTTAGAATTCAGTGATTTCATTTAGAATTCAGTGTTTTTTTATTTAGAATTCAGTATTTATTTATTTAGAATTTAGTATTTTTTATTCAGAATTTGGTGCTTTTTATTTAGAATTCAGTATTTTTTTTAGAATTCAATGTTTTTTAACTAGAATTCAGTGTATTTTATTTCGAAATCTGTGTTTTTATATTTACAATTCAGTGTTTTTTTATTTAGAATTCAGTGTTTTTTATTTAGAATTTAGTGTTTTTTATTTAGAATTTAGTGTATTTTTTGCTTTGAATTCAGTGTTTTTTATTTAGAATTCAGTGCTTTTTTTAGAATTCTGTGTTTCTTATTTAGAATTCAGTGATTTCATTTAGAATTCAGTGTTTTTTATTAAGAATTCATTTTTTTATTAAGATTTCTGTGTTTTTATTTAGAATTCAGTGCTTTTTATTTAGAATTCAGTGCTTTTTATTTATAATTCTGTGTTATTTTATTTAGAATTCTTTGTTTTTTATTTAGAATTAAGTTTTTTTATTTCAAATTTCGTTTTTTTTATTTCGAAATGTGTAATTTCATATTTAGAATTCAGTGTACTTATTAAGAAATGGGTGTTTTTATTTAAAATTCAGTGCTTTTTATTTAGAATTGAGTTTTTTTTATTTAGAATTCAGTGTTGTTATTTATAATTCAGTGTTTTTTTTAAATTCTGTGTTTTTTACTTAGTAAACTTTGTTTTTATTTAGAATTTCGTGGTTTTTATTTCAAATTTAGTGTTTTTTTTATTTTGAATTCTGTGTTTTTATTTCAAATTTTGTGCTTTTAAATTTAGAATTCAGTGTTATTTAGAAATCAGTGTTTTTTATTTAGAATTGAGTGTTTGTTTACGTAGAATTCGTTTTTTTATTTAGAATTCAGTGCTTTTTTATGTAGAATTCTGTGCTTTTTTATTTAGAACTCTCTGCTTTTTATTTAGAATTCTGTGTATTTTCATTTAGAATTCAGTACTTTTTATACAGAATTCCGTTTTCTTTTTTTAGAATTCAGTTTTTTTTATTTAGAGTTTGGTGCTTTTATTAGAATTAAGTGTTTTTTAATTTTGAATTCAGTGTTTTTTATTTAGAATCCAGTGTTTTTTGTTTAGAATTCAGTGTTTTTTTTATTTAGAATTCAGTGCTTTTTTATTTAGAACTCAGTTCACCCCCCACCCACATTTCTAAATCCCTGACACATTATACACTGATGGTTCTGCTCAGCTCTTCAGTAACCAGCTTTTAAACAGCATTTGTGCCAGAAAGCTCATTTATCTAGTTATTCTACTGACATAATTACACCACAAAGTAATAAGTAGGCACATAACTTGAAAAAAGGTAATGGAATTGAACAAGTATCATACACCCTTTTGTGGGTTAGGGTTAGAGAGCTTTACAAAAGTCGAGGTAAGCTAATTCTTTTACATTTATGCAACATTAATGCCTCTTCATGACCTTTTATCTTCCGGTCATCCTCCAGTCATCCAACTGGAACCAGTTAGTGTTGCTGATCATCTCTTTAGTCCCCCTGTAACACTCAGGCATTAAAAAAGTTTAAGTCCTCCATCATATTTGTGCCTGTTCTAGTCTAATTTTTAAGGATTTTTTACTCTAGATATGATTTTACTACATTATGAGAAATAGAAATGCTAAATAAAACACCCAATTATACAAACAAGTGAAACTGAAAAAAATTGAATATGGTGCAAAAGTCCATTCATCTCAGTAATTAAAAAATTTGCTTTGAGCGCACATTTACCTGAATGAGTAAGATGTGATTATTTAGATTATTTAATTACAAAACCTCTAATTTATTAGATACATTTTCTAATCAACTCCCACCCCTAGTAAAATATGGCCAGGAACCTGGTGTTTTCTATTTGCAATTATTAATCTATGTTGATTTGTGACTTGTTTCATATCACAAAGTGACATTTGAAAAATTAAAATGCATTTTTTAGAAATGAAGCTTGAGTTTACAGTAATAATATCCATGTCTAGTGTTTGATTCTCTGCCTGATTATTTTTAATTTAAAAATTTGCTTTGAGCGCACATTTCCCTGAATGATTAAAATGTGATTATTTAGATTATTTAATTACAAAACCTCTAATTCATTAGATAATTTTTTTAATCAACTCCTAACCCTAGTAAAATAATGTGTATTTGTAAACACGCATGTATGTGAGTTTATATTGTCACAATACCCTGTTAGAGCACGTTTTTGTTTTGAACCTAATAAATCAGAACAATGAAACTGTTCCAAACAGCAAGAAGAAGGAGAGACACGGGTCTTCAAGACCAAACTGGTACTCCTGATTCTCTCAACCGAGAGAATGCTAGCCTTCAACAAGACAATGAAGGACTCCATAAAATTGTGGAAGACCTTCGTAAAACTATAGAAACGTTTAGAAATAGGAAGTCTAAATGGATCCAAAAGGAAAAAGTGGAGCTTTTTAGAAGAAAATCACTTTCTACGTGAAAAAATCACTTCACTGCAAGAGGAAAATCAGAAATTGGTTCTTAATTTTAATGAAAAATTCAACAACCAACTGGAACATCTGAAAAACAACACAAAGTCATGGAAGAACAAAGTCTTAAACTCCAGAACGTTAAAGTGGACTTTGAGAAGGAGAGGGAAGACAATAAGTTACTTCGTGACCAAGTTGGGGATCTGAAGAGAAAACTTGCCTTTAGTAACAACAAGTTATCTCAGAAAACCGAGAAACTTGGAGAACTAGAGGAGAAACTAGAAGAACAGACTCTGGAGCTCCAAGCCACACATTTTAAACTCGACGGTTCTGAATATGAGTGTAGGTTCCTGCGCGATTTAAACAGCTCCCTTTCTGAAAAAAACAAAAACTTCGAAGAGAAACTCAAACACACTACTATAGACCTGGAGAAAAGTCGAGAGAATGTGGAAATTCAGAAAATGGCTTTGGATCAAAGCATTTTGGACTTCCATTATGCCTGTGAGAAAATTAGCAGCCTTGAATGCCAAACTGAGGAGTTTTTAGAAGTTACTAGCGCTCTGGTTGAGGATAATGAACACTTGGAGGAGAATGTTGAGCATTTAACGGAGAAACTTACAACAAACCAGGTCCTAAATCTAGTCCTTCACGAACAAGTCCTGTATCTAAAAGCTAAACACACAGAATCTTAAAAGTTAGTCCAGGCAGAGGAGTGTTTGTCTCAGTCAGAGAACCAAGTGAAGAAAGAATTAAATCTGAAACCCAAGCATCAGAAGAAGAAACTTTTCCAAACCTTTAAAACGAAATGTAGCTCTCTCATTAAGAAGTCTGGATAACAAAGACACCGGATGTGGACGAGCTGCCAGAAGCACGTGGGGATGGGTGGTAACGCAAAACCTGTTGGGGTCAGACATGCAGTCAGGAGGTGTTTATATCTAGGATCTACTCCGTCCACCATGGAGGATAAAAAAAATACAGCACAAGGATTATCTCACAGGAAAAAGATCACCCGATCAATTTATTTCTGTCTCTTTGTGTTGCATGGGGGTTTTTCTCTGGGTGCTCCAGTCCACCCCCCACCCACATTTCTAAATCCCTGACACATTATACCCTGATGGATCTGCTCAGCTCTTCAGTAATCAGCTTTTAAACAGCATTTGTGCCAGAAAGCTCATTTATCTACTTATTCTACTGACATAATTACACCACACATTAATAAGTAGGCACATAACTTGAAAATAGGTAATGGAATTGAACAAGCATCATACACCCTTTTGGGGGTTAGGGTTAGAGAGCTTTGCAAAAGTCGAGGTAAGCTAATTCTTTTACATTTATGCAACATTAATGCCTCTTCATGACTTTTTATCTTTCTGTCATCCTCCAGTCATCCAACTGTAACCAGTTAGTGTTGCTGATCATCTCTTTAGTCCCCCTGTAACACTCAGGCATTTAAAAAGTTTAAGTCCTCCATCATATTTGTGCCTGTTCTAGTCTCATTTTTAAGGATTTTTATTTCTAGATACACATTTATTACATTATGAGAAATAGAAATGCTAAATAAAACACCCAGTTATACAAACAAGTGAAACTGAAAAAAATTGAATATGGTGCAAAAGTCCATTTATCTCAGTAATTCAACACAGAGACAATTTAATTGGCCAGGAACCAGTTTCAGGTGTTTTCTATTTGCAATTATTAATCTATGTTCATTTGTGACTTGTTTCATATCACAAAGTGACATTTGAAAAATTAAAATGCATTTTTTAGAAATGAAGCTTGAGTTTACAGTAATAATATCCATGTCTAGTGTTTGATTCTCTGCCTGATTATTTTTAATTTAAAAATTTGCTTTGAGCGCACATTTACCTGAATGATTAAGATGTGATTATTTAGATTATTTAATTACAAAACCTCTAATTCATTAGATAAATGTTTTAATCAACTCCCACCCCTAGTAAAATAATGTGTATTTGTAAACACGCATGTATGTGAGTTTATATTGTCACAATGATGAAGTCATCGAATGATCAAAATTTGTATTTTGATTTATTCTGCATGCTGGGCATTATTCGTTTATTTGGATGTTGTTACCATGCAATCTGCTGTAATCAAAGGACATACAGCAAGTTCTAGAATGCTCTTTATGACATCATCATCATCATCATCATCATCACTTTGATGCCTATATGCATGTTGTTGTGCTCATCTCACCAGTTCTACAGATCACATCTGCAGATCACACCTACAGATCACATCTCTAGAGACGCACCGCTGTGAACACATACCCTGTTAGAGCACGTTTTTGTTTTGAACCTAATAAATCAGAACAATGAAACTGTTCCAAACAGCAAGAAGAAGGAGAGACACGGGTCTTCAAGACCAAACTGGTACTCCTGATTCTCTCAGTCGAGAGAATGCTAGCCTTCGACAAGACAATGAAGGACTCCATAAAATTGTGGAAGACCTTCGTAAAACTATAGAAACGTTTAGAAATAGGAAGTCTAAACGGATCCAAAAGGAAAAAGTGGACCTTTTAGAAGAAAATCACTTTCTACGTGAAAAAAAATCACTTCACTGCAAGAGGAAAATCAGAAATTGGTTTTTAATTTTAATGAAAAATTCAACAACCAACTGAAACATCTGAAAAAGCAACACAAAGTCATGGAAGAACAAAGTTTTAAACTCCAGAACGTTAAAGTGTATTTTGAGAAGGAGAGGGAAGACAATAAGTTACTTGGTAACCAAGTTGGGGATCTGAAGAGAAAACTTGCCTTTAGTAACAACAAGTTATCTCAGAAAACCGAGAAACTTGGAGAACTAGAGGAGAAACTAGAAGAACAGACTCTGGAGCTCCAAGCCACACATTTTAAACTCGACAGTTCTGAATATGAGTGTAGGTTCCTGCGCGATTTAAACAGCTCCCTCTCTGAAAAAAACAAAGACTTCGAAGAGAAACTCCAGAAGAGTCCAGGAAAGCTTATCATTCATTTCCATTTGTTGGCCATGAATCATTTCAGAAAGGGGCTCAGTTTTTTCTGCATAATGAGGAATGTACTTTCTGCAGTAATTAGCAAGACCTAAAAACCTGCATCATTTGCTTTTTAGTCTGGGGTTTTGGGGTGTTCAAAATGGTTTCCTGTCTTCCTGACTGGATTTGCCTACCTTCACCCATCAAAGTGTGTCCAAGATACTGGACGGTGGTTCTGACCCATTGCAGTTTCTTCTTACTAACTTTGTTCCCAGTACTGTGAAGATGCTGCAGCAAAGCGAGAGAGTCTCTGAGGCAAGACTTAGCATCATCTGAAGCAACCAAAATGTCATCCACATAAACAAGGATTTGTGAATTTGCTGTCCACTAGACAATTAGTAATTGCTTGAGTAAAAATAGTGGGGCTGTCCAAGAACCCTTGTGGTAGACGAGTGAAAGTAAACTTCAAGTTTTTGTAGGTGAAAGCAAACCAAAACTGTGAGTCAGGATGAACAGGAACACTGAAAAACGCGTTGCTCAGATCAATTACAGAAAAGTATTTCCTGGAAGACTTGAGGGAGTTTAACAATGTGTGGGGGTCAGGTACATGTTGGGCACGTGTCTGGACCGCAGTGTTGGCCATTCTAAGATCTTGAATCATGTGCCATGTTTTTCCATCTGCCTTTTTTATAGGCCAGATGGGTGTGTTACATGGAGAATCAGGACAATGTCTGATAACTCCAGCTTCCAGGAGATCTGATATCACCGGAGCAATGTCTTCTTCTGCTTCAGGGGACAAATAATACTGTTTAACTCTTGGTCTGAACTCGGATTTTGGTTTGATCTCCACAGGAGAGATAGAGTTCAAAAGGCCCACATCAGTCTGGCCTACAGACCAGAGCATTTCAGGAATTTGCTTAAGTTGCTCCTCCTCCCCATCTGATAACAACACAGAGTCAGTCTGTCCCTTCAAAGAGTTAACAGCAGTTTCACACTGAAGTGGGACAATCAGAGGAAACCGGTAGAGATCAGTGCTTTCACTGTACTGCCATAAATCCTTTTTATCAGGTTGAACTGGGGTGAAATCTGTGGCTTTTGATGCTATGCTAATGATGTATCCTAAGTCTTTCCAGCGTGAGATTTTTAGCACTGACATGAGGTCTCTGCCCAACAGATTTAACGGACAGTCTGGTGCTATGACAAGGGAGATTCTTTTTCCCAATCCTGTCACCGGATCATTCACCGAAACAGGTTTAGACAGAGAGGAGCGAGTGGTTTGCCCATCAGCAGTTTTGACCAATATGCTATTCCGAGAGCTGGGACGATATCACAGATCGACGTGCACCAGAATCACAAAGGAAGTTAACCCTTTGTCCTTCAACATTAATTGTGATAAATGGCTTTTCTTTCAAGACATTAAGCAATTCCCAAGCTCCACAGCAATCAACCACATCATTTTCCTCTGTCTAGACCAGACAATATCACAGATTGACATGCACCAGAATCACAAAGGAACTTAACCCTTTGTCCTTCAACATTAATTGTGATAAATGGCTTTTCTTTCAAGACATTAAGCAATTCCCACCTTCCACAGCAATCAACCACATCATTTTCCTCTGTCTAGGCCTCAGAATCTGCCTCTAGTCTTTGCTGATAGTCATCTCCTCGCTCCCATCTGAATCGGGTGTGATCCGGTTGGGGATTGATAGGCTCACGACTAGGTCGGCTCCCCTGTGATTGGAAACCTCTGCCTCTTCTGGGACCCTTATTGGGCTTTCTGTTATCTGGGCCATCTGACTGGGAAGGACAGTCACGTGACATGTGACCTCGACCTCCACAAATCCAACAAACGAGTGGCTGTGAGCGGTCTGGTGAAGACCACTGTCTCTGGTTGCTGCTACGACCACCTCCCTGACGATTAAATTTACCCCTGTTGCTACCTTGCTGATAATAAACAGCTCCTTCCTCAGTGCTATCAGCTTCTTCTAGGAGGATTTGTGGGCCTGTCTTAGGAGTTTTTGGTTTATTTTTATCCTGAATGATTTGCTCCGCGTGTCTGGCATTTATCATCAGGTCGTCAATTGTACAAGTTTCCCAGTAAATGAAATGTTCTTTAATCCGTGCAGTAATCTCAGACCGGAACCCTTTCAGCAGCTCAGCCCACAAATATCTCACATAAGCCCCATTCACATTATTATCAGGTGGAATGGCGCTGTGAATGTTGAACTGGGTCTGATATCTAGAACGGAAATCGTCGACCGACTCATCAGGTTTTTGTTTGATTGCAGACAACTGAGTTAATTTCGGAACTTTCTTAAAGTTCTGTTTTACATTTGTGACTAAAATGTCAAACTGGATCCTTAAATCTCCAACTAGGTCGCCGGTTGCTTGATCTTTATTATACAAAGCCACAGCTCCGTTAGGGCGTCTACCCGTATATTGGCCCTGAACCCTATGCCAATGCTTTTGAAGGCTAGCTTGAGCCAGCTGACCTAACTCATGCCCATTCAAGCGATAGGAGTGAATTATTTCTAGCATGTTTAAGGCCCATTTATCTGGATCATCAGTGTGAGGTGTAACCTGCTCAGTGACTTCCCTTGCATCCTTAAGGGACCAGGGTCTAAACACATACTGCTGAGTCTCGTCATTTGTGGGGACCTGAACCATAGGACAAACCTCTCCTCTGGCTTCGTCATCTGAATCAGAGTGTTCCTCCTGATGAGGGGATGAGTATTCATGTTCCCTTCCCTCTTTAGCTTTCTTCCGTGTCACCATGCTGGATGGTGGATACGTTTTTTCTTGTTTGGGCTTAGCCCCTAATTGCTCTTCATACTTAATGGAGGGATAAACAGAAGAGTCAGTAGTTTTTGTACTGCCCATGGCCTTCTCCTCAGGAGGAAGAAAGCTCTTCTATGCAGGGGGTGCAGTAGCATGAACTGTGGATGGGGGTGTTTTAACAGCTTCCCCCCCAGCAGCTTCCCCCCCAACAGCTTCCTGCAGGGGCCCTGGTGCTTGATATGTTGGAGGGGGCGGAGTACTAAGGGATAGATCATCGCATAATTTCTTTAACACATACACGTCTTTCCCTTTCTTTTTCTCTTTGCTTATTTGGATATCTGTCAGTCTTTTATCTGTTTCATCATGCCAAATTGTTGCAATCTTTAATTGTTCTTCCTTAGCCAGCCTCCTCTTGCCAGTGGCTGCTGCAACTTTAACGTTGCATATATCAACTAAATTATGCCACTGGCGACCTTTTAATGTTCCATCCACTTTGTATTTTTTCTGCCATTTATCCATAAATTTCAAACTCTCTGGGTGTTAACAGGACATGTAATTTAAATCTCCCTCCAGTTTGGTTCTACACTTAGAAATTCCCATTGTACCTAAGTTATTTTGTACTGATTTTGTAAAGCAGGCTGGATGAGCGCTGGTAATGTCTAATATGAATAGTATCAAAAATACAATCAATCAGACTGCTTATGCTTTTATTAAAACGGTTCAAATTTGGCAAATACTTCCCTGTTCTTCCTCACACACTCAGAGCTTGTGGCTCACACACACACTCGATCGCAACAAGACACCAGCCGAACCTGTCATAATGTGGGCAAGATATTTCACCCAGGACATGAAGAATCACAGGAGATGAATCGGTAAGTAAAAATGTAAGTGTAACACACACACACAGTACAAACCTGCAGGTTTTATCACACACACACAGAGAGACGCAATGTATCGCCAGCCGAAACAACGTTCCCAGCCGTTTTTTTAGCATTTGGCACAATTTTTAAAACCACAACACAACACATATTCTCACAAAATGACAGTGGACACCAATATTTCAGCAACGACTCACAGAACCACAAAGTTCTGCACAACCAGAAGTAGCCAGCCTGGCAGCCCGCCATACCAGAAACACAACCAATCACAAATAACACACAGCAAAGGCAAATTTTGACCGACTTGGGATTTTTTGGTCAAAAGTAGCAGTGATTAATTTTGTGTACCTTCAACGCACCATAAAATAGTTCAACAAAACAAGTGTCAGTGAGTTTACTTAAGTGATTTTGCTCTGTTTTTTTATTTCTTTTTTTTCTCTGATTTTTTTCTCTCTCATTTTTTCTTTCTCTAATTTTTCTCAGTAATTTTTTCTTTCGTTTTCTCTTTTCTTTCATTTTTCTCTCTTTGTTTCTTTCATTTTTCACTCCCTCTTTTTATTCTTTCTTTTTTCTCTCTGTTTTTTCTCTCATTTTCTTTCTTTTTTCTCTCTCTTTATTCTTTCTTTTTCTGTTTGTTTTATTCTTTTTTATCTTTGTTTTTTCTCTCTTTTTTCTTTCTTCATTTCTCTTTTCCTTTTATTCTCTTTTTATTCTTTCTTTCTCTATTTTTTCCTTTTTCTCTCTTTTTCCTTTCTTTTTATCTCTGATTTTTTCTTTCTTTTTTATCTCTGTTTTTTCTTTCTTTTTTATTTCTCTCTGTTCCCTTTCTTTTGTATCCCTCTCTTTTTTGTTTTTTAAAAATGGAGAGAAAAATGGAAGAAAAATATAGAGAGAAAAGTGAAAAAGAGAGAGAAAATGAAAGAAAAAAGAGAGAAAAAAGAAAGAATATAAAGAGAGAAAAAACAAGGAAAAAATAGAGAAAATAAATAGAGAGAGAGAAAGAATGAAAAACAAAGAGACAAAAAGAAACAAAGAGAAAATAAAGAAAGAAAAATCAGAGAGAAAAGAAAAAACAGAGAGAAAAATAAATAAAAAACAAGGAGAGAAAACAAGAAAGAAAAAGCAGAGAGAAGAGAAAAGTATAAGAGTGAGAAAAATGAAAGAAAAAGAGAGAAAAATGAAGGAAAAAAAGAGTGAAATGAAACAAAAAACAGAGAGATAAAAAAGAAAGAAAAAAGAGAGAGAAAAGAAAGAATAAAACGACAGTGAGAAAAATAAAAGAAAAAGAGAGAAAAATGAAAGAAATAGAGAGGTAGAAGAAAGAAAAACAGAGATAAAAAGAAAGAATAAAAAGAGAGAAAAATAGAGAGAGAGAGAGATAAAAAAGAAACAATAAAAAGAGAGAGTGAAAAATGAAAGAAAATAAACAGAGAAAAAATGAATTAAAGTAGAAGAAAAAGGAAGAATTAAAGAGAGAGAAAAAAGAAAGAAAACAACAGAGAAAAAAGAAAGAAAAACAGAGATAAAAAGAAAAAGAAAAGAGAGAAAAACAAAGAAGACAGACAGACATGTGAAAGAAAAAAAGAGAGGAAAAAGAGAGAGAGAGATAAAAAAGAAAGGAAAAACAGAGAGAGAAAAAAGAAAGAATAAAAAGGGAGTGAAAATGAAAGAAAAAAGGGAGAAAAATAAAAGAAAAGAGAAAACAAAAGAAAAATAACATGTTCTTTTTGTCTCTGTTTTTTCTTTTTCTGTCTTTTTTCTTTCTTTCTTTTTCTCTCTTTTTTCTTTCGTTTTTCTCTGTTTGTCTTTCTTTTTAAACAGTTTTTTCTTTCAATATTTTCTCTCTTTGTTTTTTCGTTTTTATCTCTGTTTTTCTTTAGTTTTTTCTCTCTCTTTTTACTCTCTTTTTTATTCTGTCTTTTCTTCTCTCTCTTTTTTACTGTCTTTTTAGGCCCGAGCAGCGAAAGCGCTGCGAAGGCCTCTTGTTTTTGCTCTGTTTATTCTTTTTTATTTATTATTCTTAGCCCGCTTTGAATGGCCTTTTGGGGACCTTATCATTCCCCAAAACTCACAATATTTTGCAAACATGTCAGGCCTGGTGAAAAATTTGATATTTTAAAGGTCGCAAAAAAATCGCACAGGAAATGACTGAACAGCGCCCCCTAGAAAGTGAAAAAAAACCCTCCCCATAAAGCTTAGTTTATCGTACAGTTATGAAATTTGGTACACTTGTAGTACTCAACAGTCCGCACAGAAAAGTCTCTTGCAAGCATGGTCAATATCAAACAGGAAGTCGGCCATTTTGGGTTGAAATGGCGATTTTTTGCAGTTTTGGCCGTTTTTAGGGTCCGTTTCTGACTGGATTGCTCGATCACTTTTCGCACAATCGTCTCAAAAATTGTGTAAAATTGCTCAGAAGAGTTGGGCAAACAAAATGAGACAATAAAATTGACTTTTCATAAATACTGAAGGGGCGGGGCCAGGCCTCGAAGTTTGACTACTCGCCAAAAAAAATTAAATTGCTATAACTTCATAAATGAATGGAATAGAGTTACCAAATTCTTTGTGGTCATTCGTCATACACCCACAAAGTAAATTGAATGGTCGGATGATGACATCACACAAGCCCCGCCCCCTCAGGACCAAAAAGGTCAAGTCTTACTGTGAAAGGTGCCAAATTGCCCCATTTCACTTAATCACCACAAATTTGTAGCTGGTAACTCAAGACAAGTGGAGGATGCTTGGTGTCACTTTATGGGAGTTTTCGGCAGAGGGCGGGGCTGTGGCGGCACGGCGAAGTCAGGCGTACCGCCATGGCCTTACGTTTGCCTCCCATTACATCATTTCTAAAGATATTGTCACGAAACCTCTTGTGAGTGATCCTAGTCTGGCCCCCCAAAATATCTGATGCGAACATCCGGTGGGCGTGGCCTATTTTCTGAAATGGCGCCCCCTAGGACCATTAAAACTGTCAGCCCCAAGCCATGCTTTGACTGAGGATTACGAAATTTGGTACACTAATGTGGTGTCTCAGGACCTACAAAAAAGTCTCTTGGAGCCAAGTGCAAAGTCGCACAGGAAGTCGGCCATTTTGGATCAAGTACTCGATTTAGTGGTTTTCGCACACGTTGTTTGGAGAGTGGTGCTCTGTCGCCCTTTTCACCGATCTCCTTCAAACTTCTGCTATATGCTCTTAAAACATAGAGGAAAAATTTCAACCGTCGGATTTTTCAAAAGTTGAAAGGTGTGGGCGTGGCTAAGCCTCAAACTTTGACCTGTCGCCACGCCACTCTTTTTTTCACAGCTCCCTACTGGACTCCTTTTACCCAATCACCAGGAATCTCTGGAAGATAGCAGTAGACAACTTGAGGTCACTTAATCTCCAGTACTGGCAGGTTTTGAAAAAAGGCGGGGCTTTGGGAGCATGGCGAAAATCGCCATCACGCCATGGAAATATGTTTGCCTCTCATTTCTTCATTTATGGTCATATCGCTACAAAACTGCTGGTGAGTGATCATATTCTGACCCCCGAGAGAAATAGACAGCTGAAGTTTGTGGACGTGGCCTATTTTCTGAAATAGCGCCCCCTAGGACCATTTAAACAAACAGCCCCAAGCCATGCTTTGACTGAAGATTACGAAATTTGGTACACTAATGTGGTGTCTCAGGACCTACAAAAAAGTCTCTTGGAGCCAAGTGCAAAGTCGCACAGAAAGTCGGCCATTTTGGTCCAAGTACGTGATTTAGTGGTTTTCGCACACGTTGTTTGGAGAGTGATGCTCCGTCGCCCTTTTCACCAATCTCCTTCAAACTTCGGCTCTATACTCTTAAGACATAGGGGGGAAAAATTAACCGTCAGATTTTTCAAAAGTTGAAAGGTGTGGGCGTGGCTAAGCCTCAAACTTTGACCTGTCGCCACGCCACTCTTTTTTTCACAGCTCCCAAATTGACTCCTTTTACCCAATCAGCAGGAATCTCTGGAAAATAGCAGTAGACAACGTGAGGTCACTTGGTATCCAGTACTGGCAGGTTTCAACAAAAGGCGGGGCTTTGGGAGCATGGCGAAAATCGCCATCACGCCATGGAAATACGTTTGCCTCTCATTTCTTCAGGTATCGTGATATCGTCACGAAACTTCTGGTGAGTGATCTTAGTCTGACCCCCAAGAGACATAGATAGTTAAAGTTTGTGGGCGTGGCCTATTTCCTTAAATAGCCCCCCCTAGGACCATTTAAACTAATAGCCCCAAGCTATGCTTTGACTGAGGATTACGAAATTTGGTACACTAATGTGGTGTCTCACGACCTACAAAAAAGTCTCTTGGAGCCAATTGCAAAGTCACACAGGAAGTCGGCCATTTTGGTCCAAGTGCACGATTTAGTGGTTTTCGCACACGTTGTTTGGAGAGTGATGCTCCGTCGCCCTTTTCACCAATCTCCTTCAAACTTCTGCTATATACTCTTAAGACATAGGGGAAAAAATTCAACCGTCGGATTTTTCAAAAGTTGAAAGGTGAGGGCGTGGCTAAGCCTCAAACTTTGACCTGTCGCCACGCCACTCTTTTTTTCACAGCTCCCTACTGGACTCCTTTTACCCAAACACCAGGATTCTGTGGCAAACAGCAGTAGACAACTTGAGGTTACTTTGTCTCCAGTACTGGCAGGTTTCGAAAAAAGGCGGGGCTTTGGGAGCATGGCGAAAATCGCCATCACGCCATGGAAATACGTTTGCCTCTCATTTCTTAAGTTATCGAGATATCACCTCGAAATTTGTTGTGAGTGATCCTAGTCTGACCCCCAATAGAAATGGACAGCTAAAATTTGTGGGTGTGGCCAATTTTCTGAAATAGCGCCCCCTAGGACCATTAAAACTGTCAGCCCCAAGCCATGCTTTGACTGAGGATTACGAAATTTGGTACACTAATGTGGTGTCTAAGGACCTACAAAAAAGTCTCTTGGAGCCAAGGGCAAAGTCGCACAGGAAGTCGGTCATTTTGGTCCAAGTACGCAATTTAGTGGTTTTCGCACACGTTGTTTGGATTGTGATGCTCCGTCGCCCTTTTCACCAATCCATTTCAAACTTCTACTATATACTCTTAAGACGTAGGGGAAAAAACTCAACCGTCGGATTTTTCAAAAGTTGAAAGGTGTGGGCGTGGCTAAGCCTCAAACTTTGACCTTTCGCCATTACTTTACTTGACTTAATAACTCCCATGTGCATGATCAGATCTTTTTCAAACTTTGTCTGTGTGATCATTGACCATATCTGTAAAAAATGACAATGTGGACAGCTGACATCACCTAAGCCCCGCCCCCTGACTACAGGAAGTCTATTTTCTATAATGAAATGCCCATATTTGTCCCCTCTAATTTAGTCAACATGACACCAAGGTCATGCACTGTCTTCATGATGCTGTATTGACCATTCAGATCTGATAGCTTTCCAGAAAGGGAGGGGCTTTGATGCCATGGCGAATTCTGGCGTAACGCCGTAACCTTACAATTCAATTTAATGGTGAGCTCAGAGGGGATGCTGAGTCAGGGTGAGGTGCGGACTAGGAGGCCATTAGCGGTTTCTAGTGTCGGGGTGGTTGACGTTTCTCTTCTGCCAGACGTGCCCTGGTGCCCCGGGCTGCTGGCCAGGCCGAAGCGGCGCGGAGCTGCGAGGGCCGAACGACACTGCTTGCAGCTTTAATTATCTCTCTTTTTTCTCTCTTTTTCTTTCCCTTTTCTCTCTTTTGATTCTTTCTTTTTCTGTTTTTTCTCTCTCCTTTTTTCTTTCTTCATTTCTCTCTGTTTGTTCTTTCTTGTTTTCTGTCTTTGTTTTGTATTTATTTTTCTCTGTTTTTTCTTTTTCTCTGTATTTGTTCTTGTTTCTTTTTTCTTTATTTCCTCTTTCTTTCTTTTCTTTCTTTTTGTTTTTGTCCTTTTCTTTTTTCTGTTTTCTTTTTCTTTTGTCTTCCTTCTTTATTCTTTCTTTTATTTTTCATTTTATCTTTCTTTCTCTCTCTCTCTTTTCTTTCTTTTTTCTCTCTGTTTTTTACTTCCTTTTTCTCTTTCTCTTATTTTTGTCTTTTTTCTCTCTTTTTTTACTCCTTCACTCTCTCATTTCTTCTCTCTTACTGTCTTGTTTATCTCTTTTTCTCTCTTTTTCCTTCTTTTTTCTCTATCTTTTTAATTCTTTCTTTTTCTGTTTGTTTCATTCTAATTTATCTCTGTTTTTTCTCTCTCCTTTTTCCTTTCTTTTTTCTCACTCTTTTTTCTTTTGTTTTCTCTCTTTTATTCTTTCTTTTTTCTCTTTATTTTTTTCTTTTTCTCTCTCTGTTATTTTCTCTCTTTTTCCTTGTTTTTTCTCTCTTTTTATTCATTTATTCTCTCTTAATATTCTTTCTTTTTTCTCTGTTGCTTCCTTTCTTTTTCTCTCTCTCGGTTTTTTCTCTTTTTTCTTTATTTTATTCTCTCTTTTTATTCATTCTTTTCTTTCTTTTTTCTTTCTTTTTTCTCTCTTTTTTCTTTCGTTTTTCTCTCTGTTTTTTTCTTTCATTTTTTTCTTTCATTTTCTCTCTCTCTCTTTCATTTTTCTCTCTCTGACTTTCATTTTCTTTGTTTTACAAAAGAAAAAGAGAGAGAAAGTAAAAAGAGAGAAAATGAAAGAAAAAAGAATGAATAAAAAGAGAAAAAGAAGAAAGAAAAAAGAATGAATAAAAAGAGAGAAAGAAGAAAGAAATCAGAGAGAAAAAAGAGAAAAAACAGAGAGATAAAAAGAAAGAAAACAACAAAGAAAAAAGAAAGAAAAAAAGAGAGAAAAACGAAAGAATAAAAGAGAGAGAAAAAAGAAAGAAAAAAGGAGAGAGAAAAAACAAAGATAAAAATAATGAAACAAACAGAAAAAGAAAGAATAAAAAGAGAGAGAGAAAAGAAAGAAGAGAGAAAAAAGAGAGATAAAAGACTAAAAAAGAGAGAGAAGAAAAGAAAGAATAAAATGAGAGAGTGAAAAGGAGTAAAAAGAGAGAGAGATAAGAAAGAAAATGAGAGAAAGAGAAGAAAGAAAGAAAAAAGAGAGAAAAACAAAAGAAAAAACAGAGAGAGAAAAAAGAAAGAAAAAAGAGAGAAAATGAAAGAAAAAAGAATGAATAAAAAGATAGAGACAAGAAAGAAAAAAGAAAGAAAAATGAAAGAAAAAAAGGGAGAATAAAAAGAGAAAGAGAAAAATAAAAAAGAGAGTAAATGAAAGAAAAAAGAGGGAAAAAGAATGAAAAAACTGAGAGAGAGAGAAAGGACGAATCAGAGAGAGAAAGGAAAGAAAAGAAAGAAAAATAAAGGAAAAAATAACTGAGAAAAATGAGAGAAAGAAAAAATCAGAGAGTAAAAGAGAAAGAAAAAATAAAGAAAATAAGAGAAAGAGAAAAAGGAAAGAAAAAACAGAGAGAAAAAAGAAAGAAAATAAGAGAAAGAGAAAAAGGAAAGAAAAAACAGAGAGAAAAAAGAAAGAAGAGAGAGAGAGAAAAAAGAGAGAAAGAAAAAATGAAAAAATAAAAGAAAGAATAAAGAAGAAAGAAAAAGATTACTTCGGATCTGGTGTTTTTTTTAGAAATCAGTGTTTTTTATTTAGAATTCAGTGTGTTTTATTTATAATTCAATGCTTTTTATTTTGAATTTGGTGTTTTTATTAAAAAGTCAACGTTTTTATTTAGAATTTGGTGTTTTTTATTTAGAATTCAGTGTTTTTATTAAGAATTTAGTCTTATTATTTAGAATTCTGTGTTTTTTATTTAGAAATCGTATTTCTATTTAGAATTTAGTGCTTTTTATTTAGAATTCGGTGTTTTCATTTAGAATTCAGTGTTTTTATCTAGAATTTAGTGTTTTTTTATTTAGAATTCAGTGCTTTTTATTTAGAATTCAGTGTTTTTTATTTAGAACTCAATGTTTTTATTTGGAATTCAATGTTTTTTTATTTAGAATTTGGTGATTCTTTTTATTTTTTATTTATTTATTTATTTATTTAGGAAGAGGGGCAATACATATTAATGAACATTTCAATAAATGTAAATATGCCAGATTATAGCCTTGGGCTAATTTCCATCTGCAGACCCTCCGGCAGGTTGATGTTAGACACAAAGTAGTGTAAACATACGGAGATAATATTTACAAGTCATGTGACAGAGACAAAAACAGTCATCCCATTATACTAACACAAACAAATGTCAAAGAAAGTGGACACAGAGAACAACATATAGACAGCAATAACGGAAACACATCAATTGTATTGCACAAACCCCGATACTGCATATGCCCTGACTGTCGTGAGATTACATTCACCCATTACACTAGCAGTTGTTTCCCTTTTAATACTGTACCAAATCTTTTCCCGGACAAATAAAAAGATATAAGTATTAGACATGATCACATGTTTGTGTGTCCCTCAGCCGCTGTTTTAAGCAACTCTTAAAGATGTTTAGACTGGTACTTTCCCTCACAGATAGTGGAAGACTATTCCAGAAGGTCACTCCCTGGTATGACAGAGCAGTCTGTGAAAAGGTAGTCCGCCTGAATGTCAGTTCACAGTCACCTCTAGCAGTGGCTCGAGTCAGTCGAGACCCGACAACACTGCTAGACTTTTGTTTAATAAAATCACTCATTGGTGGTGGCGCCAGACCATGTATAACTTTATATATTAAACAGGCTGATTTAAATAATTTAAAATGAGTAAAATTTAAAAACTTGTATTTATCTAAAATTTGACAGTGGTGATATGAGAGAGGTTTTTTATCTAATATTTTCAATGCTCTTTTGTAGCATACTTCAATTGGCCCAATAGCAGCCGAGCTCGTATAGGACCAACTGGTAATACAATATTCAATATGAGCCAGTATCATAGAATGCAGGAATGTAATCGCTGCTGTGTCTGTTAATGACGTACGGATATATCTAAAGTTCCGTATATTAACATTAACAGTTTTCACTACTTTACTAATATGTTTTTTAAAAGTTAATTTAGAGTCTAATCGCACTCCCAAATACTTAAATTCCTCAACATTAATTAATTCATGTGCACCCAAGCAAACTTTTCCTGCAGCCACGGTTGTTTTAGGTTTACTGAAAAACATTGATACGGTCTTGTTAAAATTAAGGCACAGGCATGAGTCTTCTACTTAGGATTCGTTTACTTAGGATCTGGTATTTTTTAGAAATCAGTGTTTTTTATTCAGAATTGGGTGTTATTTTATTTAGAGTTCAGTGCTTTTTTTAGAATTCAGTGTTTTTTATTTAGAATTCAGTGTATATTTTTATAATTCAGTTTTTTATTTAGAAAGCTGTGTTTTTTATTTAGAATTCAGTGTTTTTATTTAGAATTCAGTGTTATTTATTTCGAATTCTGTGTTTTAATATTTAGAATTCAGTGTTTTTTATTTAGAATTCAGTGTTCTTATTTAGAATTTGGTATTTTTTTATTTAGAATTCAGTGTTTTTTATTTAGAGTTCAGTGTTTTTAATTTAGAATTCAGTGTTTTTTATTTAAAAATCTGTGTTTTTTTATTTAGAATTCCGTGCTTTTGATTTCAAATTGTTTTTTTTTTTAGAATTCAGTCCACTTTATTTAGAATTCAGTGTTTTTTATTGAGAATTTAGTGTTTTTTATTTAGAATTTGGTGGTGGTGGTGGGGGGGGGGTAGAATTTAGTGCTTTTTATTTAGAATTCAGAGTTTTTTTATGTAGAATTCTGTGTTTTTGTATTTAGAATTCAGTGTTTTTATTGAGAATTAATGTTTTTTATTCCAAATTTGGTGTTATTTTATTTAGGATTCAGTGCTTTTTATTTAGAATTCAGTGTTTTTTATTTTGAATTAAAACAATTTAGAATTCATTTATTTTATTTAGAATTTTGTGTTTTTTATTCAGAATTCTGTGTTTTTAATTTAGAATTTGGTATTTATTTTTTAGAACTCAATGCTTTTCTATTTAGAATTGAGTGTTTTTTATTTAGAATTCAGTGCTTTTTATTTAGAATTCAGTGTTTTTTAGTTAGAATTCTGTGGTTTTTATTTAGAATTTGGTATTTTTTATTAAGAATTCAGTGTTTTTTATTTAGAGTTCAGTGTTTTTTTTATTTAGAATTCAGTGTTTTTTATTTAGAATGCAGTGGTTTTTTATTTAGAATTCCGGGCTTTTAATTTAGAATTCAGTGTTTTTTCTTTAGAATTCAGTCCACTTTATTTAGAATTCAGTGATTTTATTTAGAATTCTGTGTTTTTATATAGAATTCAGTGTTTTTTATGTATAATTCTGTTTTTTTATTTAGAATTCTGTCTTTTTTATTAAGAATTCGGTGTTTTTTATTTAGAGTTCAGTGTTTTTTTTATTTAGAATTCAGTGTTTTTTATTTAGAATGCAGTGGTTTTTTATTTAGAATTCCGGGCTTTTAATTTAGAATTCAGTGTTTTTTCTTTAGAATTCAGTCCACTTTATTTAGAATTCAGTGATTTTATTTAGAATTCTGTGTTTTTATATAGAATTCAGTGTTTTTTATGTAGAATTCTGTTTTTTTATTTAGAATTCTGTCTTTTTATTTAGAAGTCTCTGTTTTTTATTTAGAATTTGGCAATTCTTTTACTTAGGATCTGGTGTGTTTTAGAAATGTTTTTTTTTATTTAGAATTCATTGCTTTTTATTTAGAATTCGGTGTTTTTATTTAGAATTCGGTGTTTGTATTTAGAATTTGGCATTTTTTATTTAGGGTTAGGGGAAAACTGTAATAAAAAGAGGCCACCGCCGAAGGCGGTGGTCTCTTTGAGGCTCTGTCCATTCTGGGCACCACGGATCTGATAGTCCACCCCCCATAAGTTCTTCCTTGGGGTTCACAGGTGGTACAAGACACACACTTATTTGATTTTTCAGAGTGGTACAGTCTGATGAACCCGCCCTCTGGTTTGTGGTTTAGGGTCAGGATTCCGGTGAGCCAGGGTTAGTTGATGGGGTAGGGGGTGTAGGGGGGGTTGGATTGGGAACATCAGTTCCCACTGGTTAGGGTCAGGGCCAGGGGATGGGAAAGGTGGTAGATAAAATAGTGGCTTCAGACCCCCACTAATTAGGGTAAGAGCCAGGGGTTGGGAGAGGGGGCAGAGAAAATGAGGGAGGAAGGTGATGGCTTCAAACCTCCACTAATTAGGGTAAGAGCCAGGGGTTGGGAGAGGGGGCAGAGAAAATGAGGGAGGAAGGTGATGGCTTCAAACCCCCACTAATTAGGGTAAGAGCCAGGGGTTGGGAGAGGGGGCAGAGAAAGGTGATGGCTTCAGACCCCCACTAATTAGGGTAAGAGCCAGGGGTTGGGAGAGGGGGCAGAGAAAGGTGATGGCTTCAGACCCCCACTAATTAGGGTAAGAGCCAGGGGTTGGGAGAGGGGGCAGAGAAAATGAGGGAGGAAGGTGATGGCTTCAAACCCCCACTAATTAGGGTAAGAGCCAGGGGTTGGGAGAGGGGGCAGAGAAAGGTGATGGCTTCAGACCCATACTAATTAGGGTAAGAGCCAGGGGTTGGGAGAGGGGGCAGAGAAAGGTGATAGCTTCAGACCCCCACTAATTAGGGTAAGAGCCAGGGGTTGGGAGAGGGGGCAGAGAAAGGTGATGGCTTCAGACCCCCACTAATTAGGGTAAGAGCCAGGGGTCGGGAGGAGGATGGGGGGCTCAGGCCAGGAGTGATTAAACTGAGGTCGGGTGTAGGAGACAGTGTTAGGAGCTTGAAACAGCCCGAGGCTTAGCCTCATTAAGCCCTC
This sequence comes from Nothobranchius furzeri, assembly GCF_043380555.1. Taxonomy (NCBI): domain Eukaryota; kingdom Metazoa; phylum Chordata; class Actinopteri; order Cyprinodontiformes; family Nothobranchiidae; genus Nothobranchius; species Nothobranchius furzeri. The sequence continues at coordinate 13,550,371 of NC_091758.1, read as the reverse complement.
CCGGGTGTGCTGTGTCCAGTCTCATTATCCAGAGTCTCTCTGCCCACTTCCGCTGCTGGGCAGTCCAGTCTGGGTTCGACTCTAGGACTGTGGCTGTAACAGATTGCCAACCATGTATAAGAAAGTGCTGGACCAAATGGGTGTTTGTCCCCTTCCTCCTCAGGATGTTGTATCTGTGTTGTGTGAATCTGACCAGGAGTGTATTTTTGGTCTCTCCCACGTACATTTTTTGACACGTTTTGCATGTTATGAGATACACACAGTTAGAGGTGCGGGCGGTGCCTTTAGTCCGGGTTAAGTAAACTGTGTCTGAGAAAACGTTGTAAATCCACTGTTTGTGCTTAAAAAATTGCCCCAAATCCTTAGATTTAGTTCTTGTTGTAGGTCTCAATTTAGCTTTAACTAGATAGTCTTTTAGATTTTTATTCCTCCTGTAGGCAGCCAGCACCTCATGGTCTGTGAGTATCTTAGTTGTCTGGACAAGAGTCTGAAAATTCTCTTTGACCCCTCTGATGTAGCCCAACATGTGTGGTGAATATGGCATAACAAGGGGTAATTGTGATGTAACCTTGATTGGTTTATCTTCCAAAAAGGTTCTGTTCACCTTTCTTAAAAAGGTGCGACACTACCCTCTAGTGGATAAAGTGGAGAACAGGATTTTCTTTGCCTCCTGGAAATCACTCTGTTGTGTGCAGATTCTGTGGAACCTCAGTAGTTGTGACTTAATTATCCCAGCAAATGTGTGCTTGGGATGAAAGCTCGTCTTGTGGAGCAAAGCATGGGTGTCAGTGGGTTTAAAGAAGACTTTAACGTCCAGTGTGTGGGAGGAGCTGAAATCCTTCCCTTTAAATGTTGTTGTGTCCAAGAAATCCACTGATTCAGAGCTTGTTGTGGCCTTCAGTTTGATTGACTGATTGTGGCTGTTCAGAGTTGTCAGAAAATGTTCAAACTCCTGTCCCCCATGTGGCCAAACCCCCCAGACATCATCCAGAAATCTGTAATATGCTGATGGTTTCTTGTCACATTTTGTCATTGCAGTTGTTTCCCACTCTGCCATGAAAATATTGGCATAGGCTGGGGCAAATTTCTTTCCCATTGCTGTGCCCTTAATCTGTAAAAAGAATTCCCCATTGAATTCAAAGTCATTTCTCCTGAGATTAATCTCAAGTAGCTGTAAAAGCTCTTGATCTGGGCGTCTGCTATCTGGGTATTTGAGAAAAATTCTCTTAATTGCATCTAAACCCTCCTGAATATCAATATTTGTATATAGACTCTCCACATCCATTGTGAACAGAGTGGCTCCTTCTGGTATTTCCAAGTTTTTAATCTTGGCCACAAAATCATATGTGTCTTTGATGTATGATTCATGTTTCATGGATAAGGGATTGAGGTAAAAGTCCAAGAACTCGGCTGTGTAGTAAGTTTCACTGTCACAATCTGATACAATCGGCCTCCCTGCAGGGATCTCATATGGTGTTGCCCATTTAACTGGATCTTTATGACTCTTGGGCAGCATATAAAATAATCTTTCCCTCGGTTGGGAGGATTCCAGCAGGTAGGTATGTTGCTTTGTATCAATAAACCCCTTTTCCCTTAATCCATTGACAATTTGTCTTACCATAGGTCTGGTTTCTGGATAGATTGGTTTAGTGAGTTTAGAGTAATAAACTTCATCCCTTAATTGCCTGTACCCTTCTTTTAAATATTGGCTTTTGTCCAAGATTACTATGGCGCTCCCTTTGTCTGCTGGTTTTATGACTATTTCTGAATTATCCGCTAGTTCTTTGATCGCTCTTCTTTCCTCCAAACTAAGGTTACTGGTGGGTGGAGGCCTATATGCTCTCTTTTTAATTCTGTCAGAATCAGAGCTAATTAGGTTTGCTGTTTCGGGAGGAAGTAGTCCCATCGCTGGTGTCCAATCAGATTTATTAGTAAATGGTTTTTTTGAACCTTTTAAACTGGGTTTGTTCTTATAGTATAGGGCTAATTTGACCTTTCTGTGGTAGTTTTGTAGTTCATATTTGCACTGAAACCAGATGTTCTTATTGAAATTTTGAGTTGGGATGAAGTTTATTCCTTTACTCAGCAGGGAGAGCTGTGCATCCGTTAAAACAAACCTTTTTGCTAGGTTAACAACTCCTTTATTAACCCCTCCCTTAAATGGGCTCATGGGGAGCTCTAGTTTAAGTATTGTAACCAACTGTGAAGGATTCTGTCAGCCGTAGGTGTAGACCAATGGATTTTATCCTTCACCCCATCCGTGACCACCTCTATTTCCCCAGCAGGAATATAATGACTCAGGGTAGAAATGTTGTCATTCAAACCTCTTAGAACCTCTTTTTCATTCTCAGACAAATCTGGTGAGAAATTCACCTGTGGCACCATGATCCGGGCCTCCGGGAATTTGGCGTGTGCTGTTGCCAGCGCTTGATCCACCTGGTCAAACAACCCCTTATTCTTCTTGCTTGGACACCTGTCATTAATACCAAACGAGAGAATTATATTTTGTACTCTGGTCTCTTTTGTGGCGTTCTGAAGGATGTCATTCACGTGTTGCCATCCTGCTCCAGGGAAGCTGTCAATTTGCAGTCCCTGGACGGGGATGGCATTTATTCTGTTGAGATTGGAGTCCCCCATGATGAGGTTCTGTTCTGCCACATGCAGAGACCAGATCTTCTTATTCTTGGCCGTGTGTGATGTGGGTACACATGTGGATGGTTTCCCTGGATGATCGGGCCGGTCTGCAGCCGGGTCTCTGGTCTCCGGGTAACTCGTCTGCTTCTCTTCCTGGTTTCTCCTCTGGGTCTCGGTGTGCTCAATCTCCTCTCTTCTCGGCCTGTCCAACGAAGTCTCCTCCGGTAGCTGCCAATGGTCTTCTTTTGTTGACTTTTGGGTCAGACGTGGCCGGGCTCCCCCCTCGATTCTGGGTGGAAGAGCTGCTGCCCCCATCTCCGATGGGCCCTGTGGGAGCTTCCTGTCCATCTCTATGGCCCTGGTGAGCGAGGTCAGAGGGGAGTGTGGAGAAGGATACAGATCTTGGATGGTAGATGCCTCCCTCCAGCAGCCTTCAGGCGGTTTCTCCTCAACTTTGGGCTGCTGTATTGTCTGGGTGGCGTGTTCTTTTGTGCGGCGGTCGAAGGCCGCTTCCTCCTCCCTTTGTGGACCCCTACCCCGTTGGGCCCGTTCCGATGGCAAACACCAGTTTGAGCAGCCCTGGGTCGGTGTAGATGGCCGAACCGGGCTCTTTTGGTGGTTCTGGTCTGGTTGAGGGGTGGTGGCCCGTCTCCCCTCACCTTCTGTGGTTGGTGAGCTAGGCGTGGGCCTGCCCCGGTCTGCTGGTTCGTCCAGTCTGGCCACCATGAAGGCTTCTGCTTGTTCCAATGTGTTCCTGGTAAGCCTTCTACCCAGGTTCTTCCTAGCCCATTTCACGGCCACCTGAAATGGTGCTAGCCACTCTGGTTCTGGGTAACCCATCAGTATTTCCATCTCAGACTCCACAGTGTCCATATAGTGGTCTTTTAGGATCAATATAGTGGTATGAGCCCAGTTTTTGGCATTCCCCGTGATCAAATTTGTGGTTCTAGCTGTGGGACCCGCAGGCTTAATGGAAATCATTAAATTGTTCATTGTCCTCTTCAGTGAGAGCGGATATTCATCACCTGTGATTTTACTTAGATGATGAATTGCTTTGATGACGTTATGGATGTTGTGAACTTTATTTACAAAGTCCGGATCAGAGGATAATTCTGTATTATTTTGGGATCTGGAGCTCTGGTGTTTATTTCTAACCCGCGGCCCCCTGTTGTTTCTGCCCCAAAATGGCCGCCTCTGATCACCCGCGTGGTGGGTTCTACGGTTACCCTCCCAAGATGGCGCCTCTCCGTCCTCTCTTCTCTCTCTTCCACGTGCTCTCTCATAATGTGAGGCCGGTCGGTGGGTCCGGCGTTGTCCTCCCGAGGGAATCTCTCGGTTCTCCGTCCGGCCCTCTCTCGTGACGGAGGCATATGAGCGCCGTCTGGGGTACTCTGGTCCATCCGCCCACCTACCTCGGCCGGCCGCCTCCGGCGTCCGTCTTCGGCGCTCCCCCCGTTCCGCCGGTCCTCTGCGGCGGTTTCTCTGACGGCGGCCGTAGTGGATCGTGGTCCAACCTCCCACGTCCTCATCCTCATCATAAACATGTGGAGGCATGCTGTGCCTCTGAAAAACCTTTAAATCCCTTAGTTCCGTGTAAAACACTTTTTTTTAAAAAGAAGGAAAAATTGTTTTGTCATTTGGGCAAAAACGGCCCCTTTAATAAACAAACAAAATTCCTTATAAACAGAAATACGACAAAACTCAATACGTTTCGGTCATCATAGACCTTCATCAGTTAAGTTGTCGTGGCGTGTTTCTTGTGCGTCTTCAGCTGGTTAGCTTTTAAATCCGGTAAGATGCGCGGTTCTGCACCTCCACAGCCAATCAGAGAGCTCTTTCACCTTGTTGTCTAGCTCCCCATTGGTTCCTCCCGGTGTTGCATTCAGGCGCACAGGTGAAGTGTGTATTTACACGGAACATACATTTAAGTTGTCCAAAAGTCCTTAGATACATCAGTTTAAAATTAATACATCGTGTCAACAGTTGCTAGGAGTTGTAACTAGCGAATCCATATTGTCAAATCGTCCCAGATTTAAATCAATTTAAAAAAAAAAACAGTCACGTTCCGGTATTTCCGGTCCCACAGGAAGTACATGCATGTTCATCTTTTCAGCTTGACATGATTTAAACATACCTTCAAAATAAAACCACATTCCGGCATTTCCGGTCAAACAGGAAGTCTGTTCATGTTCATCTTTCCGGATTGACTATGATAAACAGACCTTTAAAAAAAAACTACGTTCCGGCATTTCCGGTCCAACAGGAAATACATCCATGTTCATCCTTTCAACTTGACTATGTACATTCGTTTATTCTCCTCTTTTCTCTTGTTGTTTAGTCCATAATTTATTAGTTTTTGTTAACCCTGTTTTGTTCATGAGTTTCCCTTCACCTAGATAAGATCTTCTTGTTTTTTAAAAAATCTTTTATAAATGTTATGAATTGTCTAGGAGTATTCTTTTTTTTAAATTTAGAAACTTTAATAATAAAGTAGTTTATTTGGTTAATGTCAGTTAACTCCTTGTTTCGGATGCATCCTGGTCTCCCCACTTAAGTTACTCACTCATAACCATCTAATTCCAGTTCAAAACAGTGTTCCACCTTGCATTCCATCTGGCCCTAGTTTCATCCTATTGGGGAGGCTTTCCATCAGCCGGGTCACCACAGAGGCACGCGCAGGTTAGGGGAAAACTGTAATAAAAAGAGGCCACCGCCGAAGGGGGGTTAGAATTTAGTGCTTTTTATTTAGAATTCAGAGTTTTTTTATGTAGAATTCTGTGTTTTTGTATTTAGAATTCAGTGTTTTTATTGAGAATTAATGTTTTGTATTCCAAATTTGGTGTTATTTTATTTAGGATTCAGTGCTTTTTATTTAGAAATCAGTGTTTTTTATTTAGAATTAAAACAATTTAGAATTCATTTTTTTATTTAGAATTTTGTGTTTTTTATTTAGAATTCTGTGTTTTTAATTTAGAATTTGGTATTTTTTTTAGAACTCAATGCTTTTCTATTTAGAATTGAGTGTTTTTTATTTAGAATTCAGTGTTTTTTTATTTAAAATTCAGTGTTTTTTTAATTTAGATTTCCGTGCTTTTTATTTATAATTCAGTGATTTTTATGTAGAATTCAGTCCACTTTGTTTAGAATTCAGTGATTTTATTTAGAATTTAATGTTTTTTATGTAGAATTCTGTTTTTGATTCAGAATTCAGTGATTTTTATTGAGAATTTAGTGGTTTTATTCAGAATTTGGTGGTATTTTATTTAGAATTCAGTGTATATTTTTAGAATTCAGTTTTTTGTATTTGGAGAGCTGTGTTTTTTTATTTAGAATTCAGCATTTTTTATTTAGAATTCAGTCCACTTTATTTAGAATTCAGTGTATTTTATTGCAAATTTCGTGTTTTTTATTTAGAATTTGTTGGTTTTTTTTTAGAATTCAGTGCTTTTTATTTAGAATTCAGTGTTTTTTAGTTAGAATTCTGTGATTTTTATTTAGAATTTGGTATTTTTTATTAAGAATTCAGTGTTTTTTATTTAGAGTTCAGTGTTTTTTTTATTTAGAATTCAGTGTTTTTTATTTAGAATGCAGTGGTTTTTTATTTAGAATTCCGGGCTTTTAATTTAGAATTCATTGTTTTTTCTTTAGAATTCAGTCCACTTTATTTAGAATTCAGTGATTTTATTTAGAATTCTGTGTTTTTATATAGAATTCAGTGTTTTTTATGTAGAATTCTGTTTTTTTATTTAGAATTCTGTCTTTTTATTTAGAATTCTCTGTTTTTTTATTTAGAATTTGGCGATTCTTTTACTTAGGATCTGGTGTTTTTTAGATTTTTTTTATTTAGAATTCATTGCTTTTTTTAAGAATTCAGTGTTTTTTATTTAGAATTTGGTGTTTTTTATTTAGAATTTGGTGTTTTTTATTTAGAATTTATTGTTTTTTATTTAGAACTCTGTGTTTTTATTTAGAATTTGGTGTTTTTTATTTAGAATTAAGTATTAAAAAATTTTGAAATCAGTTTTTTATTTAGATTTTGGTGATTCTTTTACTTAGGATCAAGTGTTTTTTCGAAATTGATTTTTTAATTTAGAATTCATTGGTTTTTATTTAGTATTCAGTGATTTTTATGTAGAATTCAGTGTTTTTTATGTAGAATTCAGTGTTTTTTATTTAGAATTTGCTGTTTTTTTTGTTTAGAATTCAGTGTTTTTTATTTTGAATTCAAGGATTTTTATTTAGAATTTGGAGATTCTTTTACTTAGGATCTGGTGTTTTTTAGAAATTGATTTTTTAATTTAGAATTCATTGCTCTTTATTTAGAATTCAGTGATTTTATTTAGAATTCAGGTTTTTTTATTGAGAATTTAGTGTTTTTATTTAGAATTTGATGTTATTTATTTTTAGAATTCAGTGTTTTTTATTTAGAATTTAGTGTTTTTATGTATAATTCTGTTTTTCCATTTAGAATTCAGTGTTTTTTATTGAGAATTTAGTGTTTTTATTCAGATTTTGGTGGTACTTTATTTAGAATTCATTGCTTTTTATTTAGAAATCAGTGTTTTTTTATTTAGAATTCAGTGTTTTTTTAGAATTCAGTTTTTTATTTAGAATTTTGTGTTTTTTATTTAGATTTCTGTGTTTTTTTATTTAGAATTTTGTATTTTTAATATAGAATTCAGTGTTTTTTAAATTTAGAATTCAGTGTTATTGATTAAGAATGCAGAATTTTTTTATTCAGAATTCTGTGCTTTTTATTTACAATTCAGTGTTTTTATGTAGAATTCCGTCCACTTTATTTAGAATTCAGTGTTTTTTTTATTCGGATTTTTTATTTAGAATTTTGTGTTTTTTATTTAGAATTCTGTTTTTTAATTAAGAATTTGGTATTCTTTATTTAGAATTCAGTGTTTTTTATTTAGAATTCCATGCTTTTTATTTAGAATTCAGTGATTTTTATTTATAATTCGGTGTTTTTATTTAGAATTTGATGTTTTTTTATTTAGAATTCAAGGTATTTTTTATTTAGAGTTTGGTGATTCTTTTACTTAGGACCTGGCATGTTTTAGAAATCAGTGTTTCTTATTTATTGTTTGGTGTTTTTTTATTAAGACATCAGTGGTTTTCTATTTAGAATTCAGTGTTTTTTATTTTAATTTGGTGTTTTTTATTTAGAATTCAGTGTTTTTCATTTAGAATTTGGTGTTTTTTATTTAGAATTCAGTGTTTTTCATTTAGAATTTGGTGTTTTATATTTAGAATTAAGTGTTTTTATTTTAAATTCAGTTTTTTTCATTTAGAATTCAGTGTTTTATATTTAGAATTCAGTTTTTTTTCATTTAGAATTCAGGTTTTTTATTTAGAATTCAGTGTTTTGATTTAGAATTCAGTGTTTTTTTATTTGGAATGCAGTGTTTTTGGTTAGAAATTTGTGTTTTTTTATTTAGATTTCACTGCTTTTTATTTAGGATTTGGTGCTTTTTTATAGTTCAGTGTTTTTTATTTAGAATTCAGTGTTTTTTATTTAGAATTCGGTGTTTTTTAGAAATCAGTTTTTTATTTTACAATTTTGTGTTTTTATTTAGAATTCTGTGTTTTTTCATTTAGACTTCTAAGTTTTTATTTCGAAATCTGTGTTTTTATATTTGAAATTCAGTGTTTTTTATTAGGAATTCAGTGTTTTTATTTAGAATTTGGTATTTTTTATTTAGAATTCAGTGTTTTTTATTCAGAATTCAGTGTTTTTAAATTTAGAATTCAGTCTTTTTTACTTAGAATTCAGTGTGTTTTATTTAGACCAGTTGTTTTTTATTTAGTGTTTTTTATTTAGAATTCAGTGTTTTTTTTATTCAGAATTCAGTGCTTTTTATTTTGAATTTGGTGTTTTTTAATTAGAATTTGGTATTTTTTATTTAGAATTCGGTGTTTTTCTATTTAGAATTCAGTGTTTTTTTAATTTAGAATTCAGTGTTTTTTATTTAGAATTCAGTGTTTTTTTTTACTTAGAATTCCGTGCATTTTATTTAGAATTCAGTGTTTTTTATGTAGAATTCAGTCCACTTCATTCAGAATTCATTGATTTTATTTAGAATTCAGTTTTTTTATTGAGAATTTGGTGTTTTTATTTAGAATTGGGTGTTATATTTTTTTAGAATTCAGTGTTTTTATTTAGAATTTAGTGTTTTTATGTATAATTCAGTTTTTTTTATTTAGAATTCAGTGTTTTTTATTGAGAATTTAGTGTTTTTATTCAGAAGTTGGTGGTATTTTATTTAGAATTCAGTGCTTTTTATTTAGATTTCATTGTTTTTTATTTAGAATTCAGTGGTTTTTTAGAATTCAGTTTTTTTATTTAGAATTTTGTGTTTTTTATTTAGAATTCTGTGTTTTTTTATTTATAATTTGGTATTTTTAATTTAGAATTCAGTGTTTTTTTATTTAGAATTCAGTGTTTTTATTTAGAATGCATTGTTTTTTTATTCAGAATTCTGTGCTTTTTATTTACAATTCAGTGTTTTTATGTAGAATTCCGTCCACTTTATTTAGAATTCAGTGCTTTTTATTTAGAATTCAGTGTTTTTTTTTATTTGGATTTTTTATTTAGAATTTTGTATTTTTTATTTAGAATTCTGTTTTTTAATTAAGAATTTGGTATTCTTTATTTAGAATTCAGTGTTTTTTATTTAGAATTTCATGCTTTTTATTTAGAATTCAGTGATTTTTATTTAGAATTCGGTGTTTTTATTTAGAATTTGATGTTTTTTTTATTTAGAATTCAATGTATTTTTTATTTAGAATTTGGTGATTCTTTTACTTAGGACCTGGCATGTTTTAGAAATCAGTGTTTATTATTTATTGTTTGGTGTTTTTTTATTTAGACTTCAGTGGTTTTCTATTTAGAATTCAGTGCTTTTCATTTTAATTTGGTGTTTTTTATTTAGAATTCAGTGTTTTTCATTTAGAATTTGGTGTTTTTTATTTTAAATTCAGTGTTTTTCATTTAGAATTCAGTGTTTTATATTTAGAATTCAGTTTTTTTTCATTTGGAATTCAGGTTTTTTTATTTAGAATTCAGTGTTTTGATTTAGAATTCAATGTTTTTTCATTTGAAATGCAGTGTTTTTGGTTAGAAATTTGTGTTTTTTAATTTAGATTTCACAGCTTTTTATTTAGGATTTGGTGCTTTTTTATAGTTCAGTGTTTTTTATTTAGAATTCAGTGTTTTTTTTTACTTAGAATTCTGTGCATTTTATTTAGAATTCAGTGTTTTTTATGTAGAATTCAGTCCACTTCATTCAGAATTCAGTGATTTTTATGTAGAATTCAGTGTTTTTTACGTAGAATTCATTGTTTTTTATTTAGAATTTGCTGTTTTTTTGTTTAGAATTCAGTGTTTTTTATTTTGAATACAAGGTTTTTTATTTAGAATTTGGTGATTCTTTTATTTAGGATCTGGTGTTTTTTAGAAATTGATTTTTTAATTTAGAATTCATTGCTCTTTATTTAGAATTCAGTGATTTTATTTAGAATTCAGGTTTTTATTGAGAATTTAGTGTTTTTATTTAGAATTTGATGTTATTTATTTTTAGAATTCAGTGTTTTTTATTTAGAATTTAGTGTTTTTATGTATAATTCTGCTTTTTTTTAGAATTCAGTGTTTTTTATTGAGAATTTAGTGTTTTTATTCAGATTTTGGTGGTACTTTATTTAGAATTCAGTGCTTTTTATTTAGAAATCTGTGTTTTTTATTTAGAATTCAGTGTTTTTTTTTAGAATTCAGTTTTTTATTTAGAATTTTGTGTTTTTTATTTAGATTTCTGTGTTTTTTTATTTAGAATTTGGTATTTTTAATATAGAAGTCAGTGTTTTTTATTTAGAATGCAGTATTTTTTTATTCAGAATTATGTGCTTTTTATTTAGAATTCAGTGTTTTTATGTAGAATTCCGTCCACTTTATTTAGAATTCAGTGTTTTTTTTATTCGGATTTTTTATTTAGAATTTTGTGTTTTTTATTTAGAATTCTGTTTTTTAATTAAGAATTTGGTAATCTTTATTTAGATTTCAGTGTTTTTTATTTACAATTCCATGCTTTTTATTTAGAATTCAGTGATTTTAATTTAGAATTCGGTGTTTTTATTTAGAATTTGATGTTTTTTATTTAGAATTCAAGGTATTTTTATTTAGATTTTGGTGATTCTTTTACTTAGGACCTGGCATGTTTTAGAAATCAGTGTTTCTTATTTATTGTTTGGTGTTTTTTTATTTAGACATCAGTGGTTTTCTATTTAGAATTCAGTGCTTTTTATTTTATTTTGGTGTTTTTTATTTAGAATTCAGTGTTTTTCATTTAGAATTTGGTGTTTTTTATTTAGAATTCAGTGTTTTTCATTTAGAATTTGGTGTTTTATTTTAGAATTAAGTGTTTTTATTTTAAATTCAGTGTTTTTCATTTAGAATTCAGTGTTTTATATTTAGAATTCAGTTTTTTTTTCATTTAGAATTCAGGTTTTTTTATTTAGAATTCAGTGTTTTGATTTAGAATTTAATGTTTTTTTATTTGGAATGCAGTGTTTTTGGTTAGAAATTTGTGTTTTTTAATTTAGATTTCACTGCTTTTTATTTAGGATTTGGTGCTTTTTTATAGTTCAGTGTTTTTTATTTAGAATTCAGTGTTTTTTTTACTTAGAATTCCGTGCATTTTATTTAGAATTCAGTGTTTTTTATGTAGAATTCAGTCCACTTCATTCAGAATTCAGTGATTTTTATGTAGAATTCAGTGTTTTTTACGTAGAATTCATTGTTTTTTATTTAGAATTTGCTGTTTTTTTGTTTAGAATTCAGTGTTTTTCATTTTGAATACAAGGTTTTTTATTTAGAATTTGGTGATTCTTTTACTTAGGATCTGGTGTTTTTTAGAAATTGATTTTTTAATTTAGAATTCATTGCTCTTTAATTAGAATTCAGTGATTTTATTTAGAATTCAGGTTTTTTATTGAGAATTTAGTGTTTTTATTTAGAATTTGATGTTATTTATTTTCAGAATTCAGTGTTTTTTATTTAGAATTTAGTGTTTTTATGTATAATTCTGTTTTTTTATTTAGAATTCAGTGTTTTTTATTGAGAATTTAGTGTTTTTATTCAGATTTTGGTGGTACTTAATTTAGAATTCATTGTTTTTTATTTAGAAATCAGTGTTTTTTATTTAGAATTCAGTGTTTTTTTTAAGAATTCAGTTTTTTATTTAGAATTTTGTGTTTTTTATTTAGATTTCTGTGTTTTTTTATTTAGAATTTGGTATTTTTAATATAGAATTCAGTGTTTTTTAAATTTAGAATTCAGTGTTTTTTATTTAGAATGCAGTTTTTTTTATTCAGAATTCTGTGCTTTTTATATACAATTCAGTGTTTTTATGTAGAATTCCGTCCACTTTATTTAGAATTCAGTGCTTTTTATTTAGAATTCAGTGTTTTTTTAATTCGGATTTTTTTTTTTAGAATTTTGTGATTTTTATTTAGAATTCTGTTTTTTAATTAAGAATTTGGTATTCTTTATTTAGAATTCGGTGTTTTTATTTAGAATTTGATGTTTTTTTATTTAGAATTCAAGGTATTTTTAATTTAGAATTTGGTGATTCTTTTACTTAGGACCTGGCATGTTTTAGAAATCAGTGTTTCTTATTTATTGTTTGGTGTTTTTTTATTAAGACATCAGTGGTTTTCTATTTAGAATTCAGTGTTTTTTATTTTAATTTGGTGTTTTTTATTTAGAAATCAGTGTTTTTCATTTAGAATTTGGTGTTTTTTATTTAGAATTCAGTGTTTTTCATTTAGAATTTGGTGTTTTATATTTAGAATTAAGTGTTTTTATTTTAAATTCAGTGTTTTTCATTTAGAATTCAGTGTTTTATATTTAGAATTCAGTTTTTTTTCATTTAGAATTCAGGTTTTTTTATTTAGAATTCAGTGTTTTGATTTAGAATTCAATGTTTTTTTATTTGGAATGCAGTGTTTCTGGTTAGAAATTTGTGTTTTTTTAT